>NC_050514.1:29803114-29946776 GCF_002922805.2 Oryzias melastigma | reverse complement strand
TCGCCCTTCAGTAGCCGGGATAGGCTCCGGCACCCCCGCGACCCCGACAGGGACAAAGCGGTCAAGAAGATGGATGGATGGATGGATTTGAACCTCAACTACTACCCAAATTTGTCCAAAGACTAGAAACTTTCAGAAAAACAAGAGCAGCTGCAAGTGGAGACTGTAAAGTCCCATTTTGTCAAAAATCTTTTGCACAGAATATTTTCTTTGTGAAAGGATCCAATCTGTGGAACAGTCCCCCCACCAATATAGCATCTTTAATTAAAGTGTCCACCTTTAAAAAGCAAACATCCAATAGTTATAGTGATAACTAACTTTAAGAAAATGTGGAATGATGATAAACTTATGCCACATGTTCAGTCCTGCCGTTTGTTTGTCAGGAGAGAACATGTTATGCAGACGGAGCAAAAATGTTGCAGCTACGTCGCGTGCTGTGAAACCACCGGGGGTTTCCTGGTTTCGATTCTCAGAAACCGTCTGGCACATTACAGTTAGAATAAAAATGAAACATTTGTTGAAATTCCGGTCCTTAAATTACAACCCTTACATTTGTAGAAATACAGTGAACAAAATCTTAAGCTGCCATTCTATTAAACCTCTATTAAGAGGAAAATTAAAACGAAGGTTGTCCGTAAATACAAGACAACAACTCCTCCTTCGGTAGGTTGTTCTTCACAACAGAACTGACTTCTTTGTGGTTATTGGAGGATAAATCGATGATGTCAATATTCCACACGGTAATAAATAAATCAGAAATGCTGCGGTTTGGCTGACAGCTCACTTTCACCTTAGGATTCTGAAAAGTGACGAGCCAAAAACTGACATCCATCAAAGGTAAGAAAAATAGTTTGGTGCCACAACACCTTCTACACTTCTAAAGGGCAGGAAGACGGTTGAAGATGTTTCATGTGAAAGCGATAAGAACCCAATCCAAAGACAAGATCTGAGAAGAGAAAACATGCAAATACAAGCAGGAATTAAAAATAAAAAATCCAGATATCAGATAAAAGAAAATAGAAATGTATATGGTATTTTTATTTTTGAAAAGTCTTGCCAAAGTTTGTTTTGATAATTGTTGCACATACAATTAACGCTCGAGTAAATGCAACCTCTTGTTTTATGAGAATTTCTGGGGAATGAGGTGTTCCCTGGAATGCCTTCCACTGTTTAAAAGTTTATCCTCTGTGTAGACAGGACTACACAGATGTGATTTGCCTTGCTGGAGTTGGGCAGATTGTAGTTTTTTTTTTTGGTAAAGGAACAATATTTTACTACATCTCATTGTGACTGCAGGCTAATTCAGAGTTTGATTTGATGTAACTGTCCAGGTTCAAGTTTATGATTAGACTCAAGCTTTCCGGTTCATGCTTTTATTACTGCTGTCTAAAGCGGGGACAGGACTGAACCTCTGATCCACAAATGACTGTTTCCATAATCATGTTTTTTAACATATTTCTGAGGTGTGTCCCTGATGGATGACATATATTAGGACAATTAGGTTCAAGATTGCATTTCTGAGTATGTCTATTCAAATTGTTGTGAATCAAGAGCAAATGAAAGAAAGTTATTTGAAAAAGAGCTCATTTGCGACATGGAAACTATGCCGGGTGGATGGAAAAATGTAAAAAAAAAAAAAACCAGAGAGCCCAGAACAGAGCCAAGAGGAGCTCCACATTTAAGTATTTTCTACTCTATTGTTAAGGTATCCAATGTTTTTTGAAATACTTACTTTCATGCCTGTTGAGATATATTCTCTGAAAGCTGAAATTCCTCTTCTCGTGACAAACATTTTAAACAGAGGCGTTTCTTCACTGGAAACCAAACTGAAAGCAAATGATTCCTTTTTTTATTTGACTTTAATTGCTGTGTCTCCCAAAGCTGTTGAGTAACATCTCCCCATCTGCACTGGATGGGCTTTCTTGATTCAGTTTCTGCATCTTCATGGTTTGATTTATCTTTTTATTTGTTTAAACAATATTTGCAAGCCTGGTTTTAGGTATTTGTTGAAAACTGCTTTCTGATGCTGCTTTGGAAGACTAGCGGTGAAGATGGTTGAAAGGGGTGGATCCCATAGATGTTTTTTCAGGGAGTTGGTGATTCATTTTCTTGGTTTTGCAAAGATGTGTGATCAAAATAAGCCCAGTGAACGCATAAAATAAATTCTTTTCTTTGTGGTTCTGATCTAATTTTGTTGTTTCTTCTTCTGGACTTGTTCATGTCATTTGTATGGAGAAAAATATCAAGAAATTGAGGAAGGAAATCTTTTTAGCCACAAAGTGTCGAATTTTTTAACACATTTACCAAACAGATCATTTTTTAAATTTGTTAATTGTCCATTTTCTGTTTACTTTCCAAAAATGAGCAGCACAAACATTTGTTTACTGTGTGCTCTTCAATAAAGTGTTTGTGCGAGGTTCTTCATAAAAGTCTGTTATAGGACAAGGGAGTGAAAACAAAACATAGTTGATGTTGATCATTATAGTCTATAGCATCAGTCTCACAGGCTGGTGTAATACTGTAAGATAAACCAAAAGATTTCAGAGATTTCTTTTCCATTTTTGAGACTTTAGATTGTCTGAGTTTCTGAGTTTGAGGGTGTATTTTTGCATTTCACAATGATCTGGAATAATGCTGGCTCCCCAACTGACTGAAGATTCACATTTTATTAAAAAAAACATTATTTTGTTATATCTTTTGAAACACAGCCCTCTTGACTTTTGGAAGGCCTCATCTGCACACATTAGACTCGTAAAGTCTCATTCAAATCATCTTTTGATCTATTTTATGTGTCCCCAGTGGTCTTGTAATTATGATTATTCCAAAATCTAAATCTATTAATTTTCTAGGACATGGTTTCTGCGTAGCGGCAGGAGTTAATTAGAATGTTGCTTCTGTGGGTAGAACTGCTGGCAGAGGGCAACCCCAACACTCTTACCCTTCTAGTTACTTACAGCTTTCTCTTTACACTCTCTCCTGGTAGCTTAAAGCCCCTCACACCCCCCAGCTGACATAAGCGGTGCAACAATAGCTACACTGTTCAAACACGTAGTTGTAGAGTTAGATAAGCTAATTCTTATTTAATAATCCTGGTACATTGACTGTCCGTCCTGGGAGGGGATCCCTCCTTCATGTGGACATCCCTGAGGTCTCTTATTTATTCAAAAAAAATGTTTTTGTAGTTTTTGCTCAATGAGAAGGAGGGTCCAAAGGCAGGGATGCCAGGTTAACTTAGTTTAGTTTACCAACCAGCTGCTGCTTAAATTTTATGACTGACCTTATGTCTTTGTACAGTTAGCGGTAAGCCCACTGAGATGATTGGGTCAGAGCTCTGCTGCAAATCAACCATCACAAGCTCAAAACAAGCAGAGGGTCACGCCCTCTGCACTCATTAAGTTTACGGATTTGCTCGATCTAGTTCAGAATCACTTTGTACCTTCAGCTGTTTTTTAAGCCATGTGTTGACTGACCTGTGGGCAAACCTCAGAAGATGGAACATAAATTGGAATAACTAATGATTCTGTCTTTTTCTTGATCTTCAGTAGGGACATGGGGAACGCCTTACATGTCAGAAAAAGGGTGGCTTTGGCCTCTCTGGTCACAGCAGTTGTTGTCATAGTGGTCATCATAGCCCTCTCTGTGAGTCTCACTCAGGAGAAGTCAAGAAATGCAGGAATGGCCGAGCCCACTGTTTCTGCTCCAGATCACTACAGACTCCCGGACACTATCACTCCGATTTCCTACAATGTGACCTTCTGGCCACGACTGGAACCCGACGATAATGATCTGTACCTGTTCACCGGGAATTGCACGGTGGTGTTTAAATGTACGAGGGAGACGGACCTCATCCTCATCCATTCCATAGAGCTGAACTTCACTCTGCTGGACGGATTCCATGCCAGGTTGACGGGCCTGAATGGACCTGCGCCCAGTCTGAAGAAGACTTGGCTGGAGGATCGGACTGAGTACTTGGTGGTCCAGCTTGATGGCCCACTGCAGGTCAACAGCAGTTATGAACTCTTCACAGAGTTTGTTGGAGAGCTGTCCCTTACCCAGCAAGGTTTCTACAGGAGTGTATACACTGAGGACGGTGTGGAAAAGTAAGAGGAAATCCATTTTTTCTTTTCTTTTTTTTGTTCTTGTATGAAACATTTCAGATTCCTTCTATGTCTTCACTCTGACATTAAAAAACTACCTTCCTGCAAAATATTTCTATTCTTCCAGAAAGTTATTGAGAAGTAAGGCTGAGTATCATCAGGAAACTATTAGTTCGAAGTAAGACAACCAAAAGTTGTTTATATCCATACAAAGACATATCAAACAGAATTACTAATTGATTGGTAAATGCTCAAGTAATTATTTTCAATTATTACTGATACGTACTTGTAAATAATCATACTTGTTAGTACACATTAGTACACAGACATGACACAATGTAACTCACATCTATTAAGATTGTCACAATAAGTTCAATAGATTGCTGAAAGGCAGTGGGAAGAAGCGAACTTGATCCCACCCCTGCTCTGCCTTACTTACTTTAAATGTTTTCCTTTTTTTAACCTAATTATCATTATCCAGTTCTTAACTTCTAATCAGTTATTTATACTTTACTGATTAGTAAACTATAAATTTGACAGAATCCGCTGTTATGATTTCACTTAATTAAAGCATTAAAAAAGTGAAAAGTTTGGAGCCAGGCACAGAGTCCTGTGGAACACCATAATTGACTGCTATGTAAAGAAAACTCAATATTTATACAAACATTTTTTTCAACATTCATTCTCAATTTTCATGTTATAGGTTTGTAAAAAATATAAGTAAACAAAAAATGAAAAAATGTTCCTGATAAATGTTTAAAATCTAAATAACTGAAAAGAACATTTTACTTCCATTTGATAAATGCTACTTTAAACTTTGAGATAAAAATGCTCACAAAGGCTACCGTTTTAAAATTCTAGTTCTGCACTTAAATAAAATTCAAGACACGTTAGTATTTCTTGCTAATTTTATTTTAATGTTGGAAAGGGCGTTAAATTATTGTAATATAATTGTTCTGAGAAGGGTTTAAGAATATATATATATATTTGTTTTAAAAATAGTAATAATCATAGATTACCGAGGTAATATATGGATTATTACAATTTTTCGCATAACGAGATACTACCGGTATTGGGAATCACAATGCATTGTTAGTTACCCTGAGATTCCCAGCTTTAATGACGAGTAGTGTTGGCAGCGGTTCCCCTTATGGATAAATGGATCTGAACTGGATGAAAACTGACTAAAAACTCTTTTATTACTTACTGTGTTCTCCAACACTCACTGAATCTCCAGGTAAAATCTATCATTAAAAGCATTCAAGCAACTCTTTGTGCATCTTTTAGTAAAGCATGAGTAAACTATTGTGAAGCAAAACATGTGAAACACTGTTGTGAACCGAAGACAATAAGAAGAAATTCTTTTTTTTCTCATTAGCAGTCATAAAGTGAAAGAAATATCAGTTCATAACAAAAATGTTTTATCATTAAACTGTGACACTGTTGGTGTGATAGCAGTTTTGTGCTTTCAGGGTGATTGCAACAACTCAAATGCAGCCCACGCATGCCCGAAAAGCCTTCCCGTGCTTTGATGAGCCTGCCTTGAAAGCTGTCTTTCACGTGACGCTCATTCACCCACAAAACACCACGGCTTTGTCCAACTCTTTAGCCTCTGGTAGGTTTATAGACTGCGTCTTCTTCCTCTGTTATTTCTATTATGATGCAGTTTTTTTATCACAATCATCGGCTTTAATCAAACTTTTTTCACACAGTGTTGAAAATATACACTGCTCACAAAAATTAAAGGAAGAACATGGAGGAGATTTCAGGAGACTGGTGGTTATTCACGGGGAGATGGACAGGGCCGTAGAAGGTCCTCAACCCCTCAGCAGGACCGATACCACATTTTCAAATTAAACTACAACTTTTGTTATTTTTGGATTACATACATGGAAAATAAATCTCATTTGCATTCAGAATTTACCTCCAAATAGACAATTTCATAGTACTTTGATAATAAGACTCCGTTAGCTTCTTTAACCGATACAAAAAACAGTATTTATATAAGTGGGCGGGGTCACAGTAACAACACTGCGTGAATAGACCTTTCCCTTATGATGCCACAGGGGAACAAAGATCATTGTGAGAAGTGATTATTACTCTTTTCAAATCGTAAAAATACAAACAGACGACAGCCTAAGTGCATATTATTGTCCCACCCCAGCATGCCATTGTCTTTCCCTCCGCATCCCAGCTGTGGTTTGCATGCCCAAGGTTGCTGTGATATGCAGACATGAGGAAAAACTTAAAGTGGAAAGTTTTAATAAATCTTAGAGATATATTGTTAAATAATTCAACAAGTTATTTGGGGTTATTTCCACATATTACAGTATTTTGAGAGATAAAAAGACATGGTTGGTGTCTGATTAATATTTACGTTGGTTTAAAATGTTTCTCACATGTTCTTTTTAAATGCAATGTTTTTAAGTAGAAAAAAGTTTACATATTTTAGGACTTTTTGTGCGTTTTTCTCTACACGACAGTGTAATCAGTCCAGAGAAAGTTTAGAGCAACTTCTTTTGTGACAAGATGTTTCGTCCTACTGTTGCCTGGCTCTCTTTCCAACCAGTCCCTTTGGCTCACCTGGTGGGTGTGGCCAATCTCCCTTGATTGCCACCTGGTGTCTATTTAAGACAAAGGAGGCCACACCAACCCAGGTAGGGAGCAGAGCAGCAGGCTGGGTTTCATTGGGTTTGGGTTTGGGTTTGTCTTTTTACTTTACTTTATCTTTCATTTCAGGAGACAGGTTTTCATTTATCTTAATAAACTGTGTTCCTTTTATGCTTGGTGTCCAGTTTTCGTCAATGTCCCCTTTGTCCCCCTCCCTCACCCCTATACTCAAGCCGGGTTACTCCCAGGGGATGTACCACAAGTATTTATTATTGCAAATGGAAAAAGGAATATAAAAATAATGCCTCCTTACTTTTCTATTTTTGCTCCAAACAGGTCATGTCAACTTCACTTTGGATGGCCAAGATTTAATCAGAACCAGCTTTGAACCCACAAAAATCATGTCAACCTACTTACTGGCTTTTGTTGTGTGTGATTTTGGACATATCAAGACAGAAACGGGATCAAGCGTTTTGGTAAACATCTCAACGGTGAAAACTGAACGCTTACTTTTGGGTCTCTTTGTCATAATGTTGATGGACAGGTCTGTTGGGCTTTTGTGATGAAAGTTTCTTAAAATTCAAAAACCTGAATGATATAAAGAAAATCCTTCTGCTCCAGATGAACTCTGTTGGGCTAAAACTAATGAAAGTGAGAGATCTTACTTAAAATGCAAATAAATAATTTAAGAACATTTAAAAACAAAGTAGCAAAGCACATAAAGGTCAAAGCAGAATTGGTTTCTTGACTTAAATTAAGAATGTATGAGGGGTTTTCTGAAGAAAAATTCTAGAGCCAGATTACATGGTTACATTTTTTAAATTTTACTTTGAAATTGCTTTTGGCTGGTGCAATGTCAACTGAAATCACAAAATTACATATATATCTAAAAATGTGCTAAGCTCTGCAGATTAGACATAATACAGTGCAAGTGGAGTGATTTTGTAATTTTTGGGGGGAGAAATTAGAAAAAATCGATTTTTAAAAAACACATTTTGTAACAATTTGACTGGAATAATGCCTTGATAAGAGCTAAATTTCAAATAGTTGAAACCTCCTCATGTAAAAACTCTTTAAAAATATCTCACTCCTTAAACCTCAGAATTTCCTATATTTCATGAACCTGCAGACATTCCTCCTCTCTTTAAACTTTCTTCTCTTTCCCGCTTGCAGCTGTGTCTTTGTGCTGCCCTCTGCTGGATGTGAGGCTGAACTTTTTCTGCACCATCCCACGTGATTTTTCTGTTTCAGATCAGGGTCTGGGCTAACAAGAAAGCCATAGATAAAGGAAAGGGAAATTATGCCCTGGAGAAGGCCACCCCCATTCTGGCGTTCTATGAGAAGTACTATAACATCTCGTACCCCCTGAAGAAGTCCGGTAGGAACCTCTGTGCAGCAAACCCCCATCATTAAATGCTTCCTGGAGTTGCTTCTGTTTTTCTAGTTCAAAGTAGGAAAGTTTCACCCAACAGTATTTTTTTTCTTTAACAGACCAGATTGCCATACCTGGATTTGTCTTTCCGGCAATGGAGAACTGGGGCCTGATCACCTATAGGGAGTCCACATTTTTACAGGACCTGCACGAGTCTTTCTATGAAGACAAGGAGATGTTGGTGGATATGGTCTCCCATGAGTTGGCACATATGGTATAAAACTCAAATGTGTAGTTTACTAATCAAGAAGGAGAGCAGTGACTGAAACTTTCCTCCAGTGGTTTGGAAACCTGGTGACCTTGAGGTGGTGGAACGACTTGTGGCTTAACGAAGGCTTTGCCTCCTACGTTTCTAACCTTGGATCAGACCATGCAGAACCGACGTGGGAGCTGGTAAACACTCTGCTTTAGAACATTCTGTTGAATATTTATTCATAAATAAATATAATCCATTTGTGCATATTCCTCCTCTTTTCCTATCTCTTTTGGGGGTCACAAGGTTTTAGGAGCCTATTCCAGCAATTGTTGAGCAAATAACTAAGATTTTTAGTGTAAATGCTAAGTAAGCATTCACACATAGTGATTCTCCTGCTCCTTTCCGCGTGTTTTTGGCACATAAGACTCAATCACACTTTCAGCAATCTTGGCATCAATACATTCTGCTGGTTCAGGACATTACTGCTTCTATTTTTGGTATTCATAAACTTTATAGTTTTTGAAATATTGAGCAAAATATGCCCCATAGGAAATGAATGAGAGTCTTCAAAATTTTAAGTAGATTAGCAACAAACCTTTAAATCTGGGCTATGTTTTAATCTTTTATAGTAATTTTCAAAAAAATTGAATTGACCTAATATTTTAGCAACATGTTTGTGATTTTTTGCAAATTTTGTTTTCTACTGGGGTTTTTTTTAGGCTAATTTAGAGTTTAGCTTCTATTTCAGCAACATGCTAACATGTTTGATCAGTTTAGTTTACTGTGGAATTTTATGTTATTTTGGAGTTTAGTTAGTATTTAAGCAAATGTGCTAGCTTTTCTTGGACTAGTTTGGTTTTTTATTATGCTAATTTGGAGTTTAGCTAATATTTTGGCAACATGTTTACATTTTTGAGTAGTTTAGTTTACTGAGGAACTAGTATTAACTAGTATTTAAGCAACAAGCTAGATTTTTTTGTGGTTAATTTGGAGTTTACCTCATATTTAAGCAACATACTAAATAGTTTTGCAAAATTGGCATGTATTGGGAATTTTTAAGAAATTTATTACAATTTTTTAAAGAAATTTAGGTAAACTTCAGCGCTCTTTCACAGTACTTTAACAAAATTTCCAGTCTTTTAGCAAATTTAACATTTTGCAAATAGCTTAACATTTCATCAAATCCCTTCAGCACAAGTAAATTTCATCACCATTTTAAGCAAAAAGCTTCAGCATCTTCAGTGACTATGGCAAAAAGTATTCACACTAGCATTCTTGCAGGTAATGCTACTTTTCTAGTTTGCTATTTAAATCTTTCTTGATTATGATTATATTTCTTGCAAGTCAGGAAAATATACAACTTTTCCAGAAACAATGGTCTTACTTTAAGATTCAGCTCTTGGTATCTATATAATACACTCAGAAATACTATGAATTTATTTCTTCAAATTCATTTTCTCTTTAAACATTTTAAATTTATCTGTGACTTTTTTTAGTTCAACAAATTTCAAAACATAATTTTTAGTGGATCTTCAGTCTTTACTGTTATCTCACGGAATCCTTAATAGTACTAAAGAACTACTAGCTTCCTCTCTAATGATTTTTAATTGATATTCTTCACACTCAAAAAATAAAAATATGTTGTTGTTCTGTCAATTACTTTATTTAGAAAAATAATTCCATCAAAAAGTCAAATTCATTGGTTGTTACTGTGATTTCAGAATGACTTTAGTGCGTCAGAGAAAATCCTGGTCGCTTTGGATGTCGATGCTTCGTGCATGTCCCACCCCCTGTCCCTCAAAGAGGAGGAAGTCCAGACACCGCGAAAAATTGCATCCCTATTTGACAGCATCACCTACAAAAAGGTAGATATAATACTGCATACTGGTTGAAAGTATATCATTGCAGGTCTAACTAGTCTATTAAATGTTCTACGACAGGGTACCGCCGTCCTTCGAATGCTGTCAAACTTTGTAACTGAAGCGGTCTTGACCAAAGGATTGCAGGTAAAATGAATTCAAAAACAGGTTATGTTACACACACTCTAGAACATGTGTCAAAGTCAAGGCCCGGGGGCCGGATCTGGCCCTACGGGTAATTCTATCCGGCCCTCCAGATCCTTTTATTTTAATGTCAATAATTGTCAGATGTAACTTTGCACTAATTTTTAACTTGCGTAATTTTGACAAAATGTAATTGTTATGGAAAGTAAAATAATGAAAGTTATTTAAGGTTTCAGTTGATTTATTCTGAAATAATATTCCTGCCTTTTTATTATTCATAATTGTGTTAAAAAAGTTACGGTTTTAAAGTTTTTAATTTTCATTCTGCTAGTTTTTTTGGACTATTTTGGCATTTACTAAGATTATTTTAGGCTATTTTGGAGTTTAGCTAATGTTTCAGCTACATGCTAGCTCTTTAGGCTTTTTTTAAAACAGTTTTTAGGATGTTTTGGAGTAAGGCTAATATTTACTCACCTGCAGTTTTGGCTAAATTAGCTTTTTTTTTCAGCTACATGCTAGCTGTTTTGGCTAACCTACATTTTTTTGTTTGTTTTTTTAGGCTAATTTGGCATTTAGCTAATATTTCAGCTATCAGCTTTAGCATTTTTAGCTATAAATTTCAACATCTTCAGCATTATCACAGGTAATGCTATATATCTAGTTCATAATTTTGTTGAAAAGTAATATTTTTAAAGTTTTAAAAATGTAGTTTTAGTGTTCAATGGTTTTTATCCTGTTCAGATCACGACCTAAGGTGTGTTTTGGATTTTGGCCTCTTGTGTGATTGAGTTTGACACCCCTTCTCTAAAATATATTGTCAAATATGCTAAAATGTCTCAAATTCTTTTACCAGACTTACCTAAAAGAGTTCCAGTATAAAAACACGGTTCCAAAGGATCTGTGGAAGCACTTACAAATGGTAGGATGCTAGCGCAGACAGAATGGAATGATGTGTCATTTTGTTCATAACGTTTCAAAGAGAACATACGAGTTTTGTTTTGATGTCTGAAGGCGGTGGATGAAGCCGGCATCTCCCTGCCCCGACCAGTAGAGGAGATCATGAACCGATGGGTCTTACAGATGGGTTTTCCACTGATTACCATCGACACACGGACCGGGACGGTCCACCAAAAACACTACTTGTCAAGTTCAGAATGTGTGATGGACACTCCTTCAGAATTCAAGTGAGGACAGACAAACAAAATAACACAAGCTAAAACAGACATGTAGAAATAAGTAAAAAAAATATTAAAATTAGAACATTTTTTAAGCTAATAGGCAAAATAAATCTGCCAACGGCGTAAACAAAATGGTCTTACCAAGAATTCTTATTCAATTAACTAAGACATGTTTTCTCAAGCTAAGACTTTCTGTTGAAAAACTTTCTATATAATATTTTATAGACAGACAAGCACATTTTCTGGAAACAAAGGATCATTTTACTATATTAAGATTCAGTTTTTTCAGTGCAACATTTGTCCTTTCATCATATTTCTCTGTTACTGTTTTGCATGTTTGGTTAAACTGATGTGTCTGAAGCTACTCGTGGTTCGTCCCCATCACCTGGATGAAGAATGGGAAAGAAGAACCAAAATATTGGCTTCTGACAAAGGAAGGTAATTCTCCCTTCAAACAGAGTGAATAATTAGTGAATAAAGTACTGATTAATGTCATCTGAATTTAGATACAAACACAGACATGGCTCTGGGGTCTTCTGATTGGTTGGTGGCCAACATCAATTTGACAAGTTTCTTTAGAGTCAATTATGATGCTGAAAACTGGGAGCGCATCATCAACAAACTGAACTCTAGACATCAGGTGAGTGCAGAGCTCCTGCAGCTCTTCTTAAACAAACAGTCTCTAAACTTTTCAATCTGTCGTTTGCTGTTTAGGACATTCCACTGATCAACCGAGCTCAGATCATAGACGACGCCTTTAATCTGGCAGAGTAAGGTCATATTTTTCAGAGGCTTTTCTTCAAAACAAAAAGAATTGACATTTCTTTTTCAATGATCACCTTCAGACTGGGGATGGTGAACATGACTCTGGCTCTGAGAATCACCTCGTACCTGGATAAGGAAGTTGAGTACATGCCGTGGCGCCGAGCTGATTTCTACTTGAAGAAGTTCCTCGACATCCTTCTTCCAAGAGGGATTCATGGACCCCTGCAGGTTTGCAAAGAAGCATAAATCTGATGAATTATGGTCCGATGGTTGTGAATCATGGAGGTGTATTTTTGAAGTTAAAAAATATTTTTTTGTGATGACCTCACATTTTAGTCACAGAGTAACAAATTCATCGTTTACAGTTAGTTAGCTAACTAAAATTCACCCATCCATCCATCTTTAAAATCCACTGAATCCCTTTTAGGATCACTAGGTTGCTGGAGCCTATCCTATTTACTGTTGTGCGAATGCGGGGTTTACCTTGAACAGGTTCCAGTCAGTTGCAGGGCCACAAATTTACACCAATTACACTATAAGCACGTTTTTGGACTGTGGGAGAAGCCGGAGGGCTGGGAGAACATCCACACAAGTGCAAGGAGAACAAGCAAACTCCACACAGAAACGACACAGCCCGGATTTGAACCTTCTCACTGTGAAATGTGAAAGCTAACCACTACATTCATGTGCAGCTCTAATATTCAATATGTAAATTTGTAGGTTAATTTATCTGCTGATTGCTTATTGGGTAGATTTTTCTTCTTTGCCAGATGTACCAAGATAAAGTTAGTGGGATATTCAACAAATATTCAGGGTTTTTCTTCTACAGCTTTTGAATTAAAAAGCCAAAATTTTACACTATAAATGTATTATAAATGCATTAAAATCCAATCTAAATGCCTGAGCCCAATTAACAGCCCTCAACGGGGAGTATCTTCTGAAAGTAAGGTAAGAACCCACAATATGTCGAAAATCCACTATCCAATCGGTGACAGATGTCTGTGCTTTGAGCACTTTAAAAAAAAATGTTCATTTTTTATTGAACCTGTTGGTTTAATGTGTATTAATTAATTGATCTCAGGCTTATTTTGCCTTTGAAACAAAGCTACTCCTCACAACATGCTAGGCTAACAGAATTTGAGAATCTATGGGTTTTGCAGCTGACTGGACATTTTGACCTTAAATAAGTTCTCGGTTTTAAAATATTTTTCAGTTAACAAGTTTAATTGTCATGTACCTTAAATATTTATAAATATTCAAAGAAAATATTGTTAAGTCACAAATTAATTCAGTATGCTAACATTAGCGAGCTGGCATTAGCATGCTAATATTAGCATGTTAACACCAGCTTGCTAAAATCTAGACTCACTCTGGGTCTAAACTTTATTCCGTGTTTTATTTTCTCTATAACATAAGATGGGATGGTCAGACACGGAAGGCTCCCGCCCGCATTACATATGCAGCATGCTAAGAAAAAGTAAAACAGTCTTTTTAACATACAAACAGATTAGCTAACTTAAAATACATAAATTTAAACGAAACAAAGAAATACTTAAATATAAAAAATATCCCAAAACATTGGTTACAAATTAAAATACATAATTGAACGGAGTGCTGCACAATACAACCTACCTCAGACGTGTTTTGTGTCACAGCTAATAAAGTTTTGCTGCTGCACAACGAATACAGACACAAATCGATAGGGGGCGCCCAAGAGCCAAGAAAAATGAATGAAAACTCATCTTGCCAGTAGATTCATTTATTCTGTTTCACAGGGACCAGTTACTTATTTTTTATTTAATGGAGGCCGTTTGCTATATTGTTTAGAAACAACAGATTTGGTTTTACAAAATGAAAAAAAAACATGCTAGGAATATGCAGAATCTCCAAATCCCAAACAAGAGAAAAAATGTATTTTCTGATTTTCCTTATATGGACTTTGTCCTTTAACTTTTTGTCTTGAGTGCAACGTAAAGTTTCTTGGAAGTAGACATTGAGTGTCTCTTTATTTAATATTGCAATAAAGGTAAAGTCAGGTTGTCTATATGTCAAAATCAGTTTAAAAAAAAAAATCTTAAAATTTCCTCTAGTTTAGCCCACCGTCTTTATATGAGAACTTGAAAATGTGTACTGACATTGCAGTACAGGACTGTACCTTGTGTGTTTATTTATTTATTTATTTTTATGTTTTATGTTCATCCTGCAGGCATACTTCAGAAAAAAGGTCACACCTGTGTTTCAGTACTACAAGAAGCTGACCCGTAACTGGACCGAGAGACCAACACGTCCCTCTGATCTGTGAGGATGTCAACCTTTTCTCAGTTTGAAGATTCGATTGCCATCTGTCTTCTAAGTCTTGTATTATTTTTGTCCAGGTACAACCAGGTAACAGTCATTAACTTGGCCTGCAAAGTGGAACTGAAAGACTGCACTCAGCTCGCCACGACATGGTTCAGAGAGTGGATGAATAATTCCCCCACCAACAAGTAAAGCTTTGCAGAACACAGCCGCTTATGTTGATGCTACAGCGCTTACTCCTCCTTAATTTCATATAACCACTGGTATCATATTTTATCCATGCTTTTCTGAGACCCCCATCTCATTAGCTTAATCCAAACTTTCCTTAAAAATCTTTGAAAATAACTAAATTTACTGCCTTGTAGTTCATCATCATTCCACTAGGGGCAGCAGAGAAGCTTTTTCTGCTCATTTCAAAATGGCTGCTTCCATAAAATCAAAAAACTTTTTATGGAAAGATGTAGCTAATCTTCAAAACTTTATGGTGAGAAGAACTTATCTGTTGTTATTGATATCCTACTTCCTTTAATGAAAGAAGTTAAAATTTGTTGTTAATAGCTATTATACAGTTACACCATGTTAAAAAGTGTGGATCAAATTTGAGACATCGGGTAAATAAGGTGCTTTTTTCCTGAACACTTATGTCAATATTTTGCATCTGAAACTAACATTGTTAGAAGCAAAAACTTACAAATCACCCACTTTATTATAACCGATAGTATATGTATCTATGTCAAAAAAAGACAGTTCGAAATTTGTTTTGGGATTCATCAAAAGGTTTAAAAAAAAACATTTTACTTCCCCAAAAATCCAAATTTTCTGTCAATTTCATGTAGTGGTCTTTACTTTTTTAACTATTGGATGTCTGCTTACAGAATTCCTCCCAGTTTGGAGAAGGAAGTTTACTGCAGCGCAGTCGCAGCCGGAGGGACGGAGGAGTGGGACTTTATATGGTCCATGTACCAGAAAAACGTCATGTCAGAACAAACAAGTTACAGCCTGATGTATGCTCTGTCCTGCACCAGACAGCCTTGGCTCATCAGCAGGTCAGCTTCATCTAGATGTCGAGTTCAAATACATTTTTCTTTTGGACTTTTTAATCAGCAAAAACTGCATTTCAGGTATTTGGAGTACTGTTTGGATCCAGAGCAAGTCCCAGTGAATGACATCCATCATGTCATTACTTTTCTGGCTCATAACCCCGTCAGCCAACCTTTTCTTTTGTACTTTCTCAGAACTAACTGGCAGGACATTGTCAATAAGTAGGTTTTTAGAAGTATTCACTGTCTGTATATGGTTGTTGTGCTACTGTATCAAACGACTGAAGCTGTTATTTTCTGTTTTGTGACAGGAGCTTTTTTTCCAAAGAGTCAGTGATCTACATTATAACCAGTCTTATGTCCACTCGCTTACAGCTCAACCAGGTATGCCTTCACTCATGAAAGCAGTTGCAGTTTTAGGTTCGGTCAGCTTCCCGGGGCGGCGATTCATAGGGGTCTCCGCCAGGCTCAGTACTTGGACAAAAAAAAAAACCTGCGCTGGTTTTCTATTATCTGTTAAATCACTGTTTGGAATAGCCCGAAAAAAGCAAATGGGGTCGGGGAAACAAGTGAATGGGGTAGGGTGGGGCAATATGGCCAAAAAAATCAAATCTCTGATTTTTTTTTGACGATGCCAGGAGTCCAGCTCTGATACAACGATACGAGAGCAAAGAAAAGGGAATGATTGAAGCACAAATTTTATATTGCGTCGGGGGCGGGTTTAAGACAGTGTAGAACCGCCGCCCTGCATGAAAGCCTCATCGTTGACCTTTAATTGGGTTAAAAAGAAGCGTTAGTTGGCATGAATTTCAGAACTTTTCTTGTCTTTTTGCTTTGCAGTTCCTGCAGTTCAAAGAGGAACTTAAAAAACAGCTGAGCTTGGGAGAGGAGGAGTTTGAGGTGTTCAACACTGTGGAGGCCAACATGAAATGGATTGAGAGGTACAGCAAAGAGGTGCACGACTGGCTCATTAGTGAAACTTCAGAGAAGTAATCCTACTTTTTACCTTCCAAAAGGAAAATAGGCCTAATGTTGTATTTTTTTATATTTTCTGCTTCTTATTCAAATATCCAAAGTAAATTTTCCTTTTTGACACATTTCCATTTTTCTCATGTGATTATCTTAATGTTTAAAGAACTGATGGTTAAGTGGACTTTTCTGATGACAAATAATCACACAAAAAAGTTTTAAAACCTTTTATTGTTTACATGTCACAGATAACACCTTTATTTTCTTGTACAGCTAACTAGTAAGTGGTTAATATGTTTTATTATTGAATGAATACATGAAAACGTGTTATTTCTTTTCCTCTTTTATTGTAAAAAGCACCTGAATTTTCCACTTCAAAATAGAAGGTGTGGCTCAATTAAAGTTGAAAATTTGCATTATTTGGGTTTAATATTGATTTTGTTTTGTATACATACAGAATAAAATAATTTTAAAATGATATTTCAGGCTCAATAAATCTTTACCTTACTTTTTCATTTCCTGTTGTGAAGTCTTTCTGAACCTTTAATTTGTCATGTATATTTGAGGTCAGTTTAACTGAGACTTTTTGTTTAAATATTTTATTTTTTATTTATCTATTCAAGTATGATTTGTAGTGTTCTACAATGTTTGTTTTACATGTTTTACCTTTTCTGGTTGAGCATTGATTGGAAGACATAAAGGGAAAAAGATTTCCCGGAAGAGTTTCTGCAGGCAGTTCAGAAAAAATCTGATTAATATTCCTGCAAAACATTTGACTTTTGTTGCTTTTTTGAAAGGGTTGCAGTCTTTAGTATGTAAATGTAAATGTAAAATCTCTTATGCTTTTATTTTGTAAAGACATTTTACTTTACTGCTATAACTTGAACCAGTTCATAAATATTTAAAGTTTTTGGGGTCTGAAATCCTAAAAAAACAAATGTGGGAGAGAAAAATCCCCCTCCTCTCGGTGGGGGTCCCTGACTAAAGACTTTCAAGGGGATGTGACGCCTGTTTAGCGCCTCCTTGTTCCTCTGACAGCTGCAGGAAGCAAATAAAAGCAAACATAAATACACTTTAGCATTGATTTTTAAAAAAGACAAAAAACTGTAAGGCTTTTGATTATAAATAAAGTTTATTCTGCTCAAGATAAAAAAAAGCTTAATAAATACACAGATCTTTGTACAATTATGAAAAAAGTTGAGATAAAAGGAGACGTTGTGGAGGACAGACTTCAACCCTGTCCTGAGAAGATCCCAGTTGGATCCTGCTGCTCCATCCAGAACTGAACTCCGCCTGAAGCCTGGAAACAGATTCAAGCAGAGAAGTTTGATTAAATAATCAATCAGGAAGACAGAGATATTCATCTGTGTAGATAAAGGATTTACCTCGCTGGAGTGCCGTGAGGAGGAACTCTGCTGGGTCACGGTGCTGTGGCGTGTTCTCTCAGCTCTCGGCTGACCTTGGAGGTGCCCGATGTCTCGGATGGGCTCCAGGGATCTCCTCTGCTCCAGCACCTCCTCGCTGAGGCCCAGCTTGGCTGACAGGTAGGAGATGTATCGGATGGTGAGGCGCAGCGTCTCGATCTTGGTCAGGGTTTGACCTGCGGGAGCGACGGATGGAGGCAGGTACGTCCTGAGGTGATGAAGAGCTCTGGTCAGATCCCTCATCCTCAGTTTCTCCCTCTCGCTGGCAGTCTGGCGCTTCTTCCCCGGATACCTGGACCTGGATTTCTTTGCAGTGGGGCTGCTGGCAGAGGACGGGCTGCAGGCTGGCCCTGTCTGGCAGCTGAGATGGAGATCTGCTGGACTGCAGAAGAGAAAACGCTCCAGCACGTCTTGTTCAGTCCCCACAGCCTGCAGGGAGGCAGGGGAGAAGCAGGAGTCCACAGAGGAGGTGGGAGACAGGCTGCTGGCGGCGCTGTGGTAGCCAGCGTCGGAGGACGGATCCAGAGGTTTCTCCCCGCAGTCGAACGGTAAGAGGTTCTCCTGGAACTGAAGGGGGAAGCAGAAGGACATCTCCATGGCTGTTGGAAGCTGCAGAGGTCTGACTCCAGTCTTTCCAGAGAGTGGGATGTGCTGCATTTATGTGGTAGGAGGTGTGAGGTTGCACCTCCAGCGCTCACCTCAGGGTTCTCAGGGCTCTGGGAGCAGGAGTGACACCCCTGGTCAGGGGGTCCCATGGGAAACTGGCACGCTTCTGGGCAAAGTGTGACCCTGCTGCAGGCTTAAAAATCGACACAGATCCAGCGTGTGGTGGACTCCTGCAGCCTGGGAGTGTGACCCTTCTATGACAGGACCCGAACCAGGTCTGAGTCAGAACCCTCCTCATCCTCGCACCACAAGGACTTCCAGTTCCCTTCAGATACTACTACTAAATAAAACAATAGTTCTGTTGTGCTGGATTATTTTAAGGTAAAGTGGAAAAAGTGTGCCGGAGCAGCTGGGAGGTGTGAGGAGTTTGCACCTTGAACTGTTTGGACAGCAGCTGCTCTCCTCTGAGAGTCAGGATGGAGGCACAAAGGCTATGTACGAATTCCCTCCTTAACCCCTCACTACTAAAAAACTACTTAGTGCAGGACTATCTAGTGTCCTGGAATTTAAAAGCAACTCAGACACGATACTACCTTTTTTTCTCCTATATAATCGAATCAATACAAACATTTTACGACATATTTAATTATCCTCTGTGTTCTCATGATGCAAATGTTGATGGTTTATTTAAAAATTAAATTGAAACATATTTTTTTGCTAAAAATAATGGTCGACTGCAATGCATTATGGTCTATATTAGCTATTGTTCTAAAGACTTCTGGTAAATGTTGAGCACACTGGATTTTGGAATTACTGTTAGAAAACACAATGACAAACACACAATATAGTGCACTAGAGAGTGAGCAGTAAAGGAATTTGGTTGTAGCCAAAAAATTATTATTGTTATAATTATTTTTTGCCAAACTTAAGTGTTTCAGTCAGGATGCTACTACAGGAGCCCTGAAGTCCAAGTCACTCACCGCAAGAAACACATTAAAAATCCTAAATGTAAAATCCAAAAATCCAGAAACACATTAAAAATCATAAATGTAAAATCCAAAAATCCAGAAACACATTTCGGAAAACAAAAGTAATTTCCTGAAAATGAATAAAACAATGAAATCAGTCCCATTATGCCTACCTTTTCTCTATGCTTTCTTATATTACTTTACCATTTCCTTTTTGATTTTTAGAAATTATTTTCATTCACCAAACTTTTCCTTTTCATTTTTTAATTATGTTTAGGAATTTTGCTTTCATTTCTAAAATGTAATGTTTTATTATTATTTGTATGGCTTTTTTACTTGTTGTGATCTTTGCATTAAGTCATTTGTCGATGTGATTTGGACTTCAGGGCCACCGTACATGTTCCACACTCCAACTTGCAAAACAAAACCTGAAATATGTTTAAAGCAGGACGTTTTGAAGGTCCGGTTTGAGCAGAAGTGTCAGGAATGGTGGTGCAGAAGCAGAATGGGGGCTAAAACTGCAACTTTAATTGAATGAAAAACGGTTAAAGTAAAGATGAAGCATTTTAAACCTGAAACATAGTATGACTAAATGGTGAAGACGAGAGGAAAAAATTACCAAACAGGATCAACATAATTTACTGAGGGGCAAAAATCACAAAGATGGTTGAAAACTGAAACCAGGTGAGCAAAAATGAGCACAAAGTGTGGATACTGACAACAAAAAGTGTGAAAAATGCCTACAAACACAACTCATCTGCACATTCGACTCATCGTTGTGTTGTTCTTTGCACTTATGCTGTGGAGTCGAGTCCTGAGCAGCGTTCCCACAATCCGGCGCGTCACATTTGTCCCCTTCCTGCAGCAGAAGGAAGTGTGAGGCTGTCCCTCCACCTCTGAAGTTCAAGCAGGAAAAACATCCACCCTGTGAGGAAGCAGCTGCAGCCCAAACTGGAGGTGACGACTCACTGAAACCTCACATTTTATCTTTTTAACCTTCTTTTAGCCAGCTTGAGCCTCAAAATAATGTCGTCTTTAATTAAGATGAAACGTCGGCTGTAATTTTTCCTTCCTCCTCCCCAGTTTCCTTCTTAATCCTCCTCGGTGTTTACTCACATGTAATGAGTGAATAATCAGCATGTCGATGCTATCCCTTTCATCCCAAACTCTTGTACCTCCGAGAGTTTATTAGCTTAACTCTGATGAAAGACTTAAGTGGGGATATTAGGCTTTGTGCTGCATATCAAATGAGCCTCACCCACGTGGCAAACTAAACAGGCCGATCCTGCAGCCCCACATGCAGATCCACGCTCCTCCATGAATACAAAAGTCCTCTCTGTTGGCTTTGGCAAATAATCAGGGCTGGAGGTGAGAGAAAGCGGGGTGGGATGGAGGTCTAGACTCACCGGTGCCAAAGGTGTGTGAGTGTGTTTGCAGCAGCGCATTGGCAGAGCGACGTTAAATAAACCAGAAAACCGGCAGCAGAGGATAAACTTTGAAGGAGGCTTAGAGGGAGACCCAGAGAGAGGAGCTGCAGCTCTGAATGTCCACTCACACAGTTTACAAACATGAAAAAGTTCCATTTCATGACAAAAATAGATAAGAAATAACATCCGTTAGATAAAAATGTTGGATTGACTTTATTCATCCAGATAGAGAATAAAATGCTTCACAAAAAAATGTAGATTAAAGCTAAAACTGCATCAAATGGTCCATAAATCTTGCAAAAAAGTTAAAACTCAATAGACTCTAAAGACAGAAATAATCTGCATTTTACCATCTCACACTGTGTGCCACTAATTCAAGGTTCATCATGGGGAAAAAAAACACTGAAGAATATTATTTTTATTTGATTGGACATAAGTTCTAGCCTGAAGAGATAAAAATAAATCTCATGTTAGAACTCTTAATCTGTGAAATCTCCTAGAATGAATCACATGTTTTTAAACAATCTTTACTCAATTAAAATATGTTTCAACGGAAAACAATCATTTGTTTATTTTATTTTTTAGGGAACATGAAACTGCTGGGATTTCTGAGAAAAAAATGACTACTTTAAATACTGTTTTTTACTTAAAGCTTGATTAATCGTGTCAGAGTTGAAGGTATGGATTCTTCTAGCTCCTCCGGCTTTGAAGACCAACTTTTAAATTATTTTAAAAGTGTTCTCAGGGCTCTTCTAATAATAATAATAAAAAAAAAAACTTTCATTTTCCAGGACATAGTTTCTTCAGAGCGGCAGGAATGCATCTGTGAGTTGTGGGCGGAACCGTTACCACACACCGTCACTCTATGAGCTCTCCCGCTAGCTTACAACCCCTCAAACCTAGCATTAGCGGCGCTACAAAGACGGCGGGCAATGTTGGAGTGATCCAGCCGTACAGTTTTGAGTCAGACTAGGAAAACAGATCCTTTTGTCTGCAAGTGGATGAAGCACAATGGAGTAGAACCAGCATGTTTTCTATGTAACAAAAAAAAAAAAAAAAAAAAAATTCAGCGATTTTGGGGAAAAAAAAGCTGTTTAGAAATTCAATTTTAATCTTAATTTTCTTAATATATGTCCTCCATCATCAAAAGATTTAAGAGTGTGTTAGAAACATCCAATATTATTTTGGGGGGTTTGTCAGAAAAAGCCAATTAACTTCTTACTCACAGAGGTGTAAATTGGTTATTCGCAGTCTGTTTATAGGATATCGGAAACACAAAAAAATAAAAATAAAATGCTTCGGTTTGACTTTCTTGATATTTTTAAGTTTGGCCATCATATGTTTATTTTCAAAGTAAAAACACTACAAAATGCTTACATTTGCTCACATTTCATGGGGTATTTTTTTACCTTCAGATGCTAAATAAAAGTTATTTTTCCTTAATAAAAAATTAAAAAGCCTTCTGGAACTGAAGCGTTGGTGGAACATGTTACCGGGAAAATCTTACTCAAAAAGAGAAAAAGGATTTTATCGAGAAAACCTTATCTTTGCTCCCTTAAACTAGGATTATTCGGAACTCTTTTGTTATGTTCCACAGCAGTCACTGACTGCAAAGGACCAGATTTCTGCGTGAAAAAAGTGGATTTTACATCAATTTGTTACGTGCAGCTCTCACTAACCGAGATCAAACGTGGGCGGCGGTGGGTAGCACCTGCAGCTTTAATGTCTTTTATTACTTGCAAAACAGAAACAAATTTGACTCCATCATTTATACTTTCACGAGAGTTATGTATTTAATGTTGAGAGACACTTACAGAATTTTTTTGGAGTCTGATCACAGAAATTGTGTTTCATACCTGAAAAAGTGGAGTCATTTGTGCACAAAGGTGTGGAATGAATAAGTTTGTTGAGAAAGCAGGTTTGTGTGCATTTGTTTTGGGGGTCTTTGATTAGATAAACTGCAGAATTAAAATGTTCCTGCATAGAGAAGTCTTCATTCTGAGAATGAGGAGAAGCTGAGATCTTGTCCGTCTGGAGTTTTTCCTGACACTCTGCAGACATGTTCGTTTTTATCATACACCTCACACTTTGCACTAAAACTAAAAAAAAAGCATTATTTTGGATTGCGTACTTGTTGTAAATCATGATTTGTGTATTTTAAATGTATTTTACCCCTATAATTGTTTGTAGCTACGTGTTTATTTTTCTGTTTTTCTGCTGTAAGGTGACCTTGAGTGCCCTGAAAGGCGCCCAATAAATAAAAACTATTATCATTATTATTAAATTATTATTACGTCCTTGCAGCACAAAGTTCAGCGCAGCATTACCGACTTAAATCTTTATGCGCCTCCACCCTGTGACCCGTTCGCCATACCCTGACAGCGAGAAGACGACCTCTGTGGCACTTGTGGGACAAAAGGTGGAGCTAAAGTTTGATTCTACCTGTTTACTTTAATGCTGCAAAGCTCCGCCTCTCTTGTTTTTCATGAAATAAAAACAAACCAAGAGGCTGTAAAAAAAAGTCTGACCAGGACTGCAGATCCATCACTTCATTTTTGCCAGAGATAAACAGCTGTTTTCTCACCTGGACGTGCATGAAAAAAGATCCGTCATCACATTCACAAGATTCAACCAAGTTTCATCAGATCAACAATGAAGATTTAATGTTTATCTCAATTCAAACTTCAGTGTTTTTTTTTTTAATACTTTTTCATCTTTTTCTGTATCATCTTTGTAACAACCTCAATTTTTAAATTCCAAAAATAAAGTATTTGATAAAATACTGATCAGAGTAAAAACAAAAAGCATAAAGTTTGACTTTTTGAGCAGCTCTGTGGTAATATTCACATTTTCTTGACAAACATCCCTTAAAAAAACAGAATAAACTTGCCCGCTGCTCGTCTTCTTCCTACAAATTTCAACTTCATAATTAACATTTTTGCTCTTTGGATTTTTGTTTGGAATGGACGGATTTCTTCTACTTCTGCACAAACACACATAAAACTCTGTGTAAAAAAAAAAATGTATGGACTCTGATTTTGTCCGGACACATTTCCCAAGTCTCCATAATTAGTTCAACTGTTTATTAAAAAAATCGTTTTTTTGGACGTACAATTTCAGAAAGTATGTAGGTTTAAAGGCCGTTTTTTATTTAAGTTACACCAAATTTTATCAAATAGTACAATATGTGGTGAAATGTACTGAATGACTGTCCATCAGAGTACACAGTGAGTATAAAAAAGTATAAAAGTTTAAGTGAGTATAAAAGAAATGCAATTTTGTTTGTTTTGTTTTGTAAATATAATTAAAAAGCACTCAATCTTTTGATCTCATGTTTTCTTAGAAGTTTTATTGTTTTCCATATTTACTTTGGTGTTGTTTTTTGTATCTGTGCAATTAGATTAACTTCCTGTCATGATTTTATCTCCCGAGTACAATTTTTTTTAATCATATTTTCTGCATATTTTTATTTGTCTCTGTACAGATACATAATTATTTGCACTTTTTGAAACTTTGTTCATCAGAATTTCATTTAAGCAGGAATTAAACCCAAAATAGTAAAAAGTGACTTTTGAAAAACTTACTTAATTAGATGTTTTTATTAAAAATTATTGGTTGTGATTAGAGTTCTTCCACTCTATAGCTGCTCCTGCAGGTACTTAATATCAGCTTTCAGCATTAGAGGAACAGATACACACAAAAAAAGACATCATAAAAATAGTTTATGTGACTACACAAAAAGTTAGATTTCTGCAGGATTTGTAGTAAATTAGGCCCTGGCACCCCCGCGACCCCGAAAGGGACAAAGATGAATGAATGAATGTCTGTAGTCTTGAAAAAGTTTTGTATTTTCTTATTATTTTTTTTTTTTAATAAAAAATGATGTTTTGCTTTTACTGGAGATGATAAATAAGTGGAAATGTTTGAAAAAGTATTTGTCAGACCCAATAAATTGAATTTATGTTGCTTTAATTAGTTAAACTTCATAAAGAACCTTTTTTAGCATCAAATTATACAAATGTATAACTAAATTCAATTTTATGACGGTAGTTTAAAAAAAATTGATAACATTAAATTGAATTAACATTTTTTTGCTGTAAATGGCAAATATTTCACATTTTATATGTAAAAAAAAATGAGATTTTAAGACATTTTGTTTAAAAAACTGTAATTTCCCTGTATGACCAGCAGAGGGCGTCTGCCCCACACTGCCTGATAAATTGAAAAGTTTCACCCAAAACTTTTCAGCTCATTTATAAAGTTCAACCAGCAATGCTGATTTTAGAAAGTGACACTTTTGAAGAGTCAAGAGGATGACTCTGAATGAGACACAAATGGATTCCTTTCTAAAAGTTTATTATAAATATTGAAATAAGAAAATATAAAAATAGCTGTTAAAATATCAGTATTTACATAGAAAGTTTAGAGTAAAGGAATAAATAAAGTGGAATAACATGATTTAAATAAATAGTGTTCACAGGGATGCAGCAGGAACTGCAGCAGCGTCTGAAGTGGAGGAAAGTCTAACCCCAGTACTCTGGTGGAACCAGAGGAGTGCAGAAGTCTTTGCCGCACATCTGCAGGAGGAGAACAAATGTTTTTAAACTTCATGAAATATTTGAACTTTTACACTTGAAGGAGCATCACTTGACGTCAGACCACAAACCTGGCAGGAGGCCTGGGAGGCCGGAGGCGTCTGCAGCTCCGCTCCCTGAACGCCCTCAGAGTGCTGTCTGCTGAGCTGAGCCGCTCCAAAGCTGCATTCCCCAGAATGCATCACTGCATGCTGGCTGAAGTGGTGGACCTGGTAGAGGCTCTGGTTCAGACTCTGGCTCCCCGCCTGTCCAGCAGCATTCTGGAAGTAGCTGAGGAAGTCAGGAGAGGAGCTGGCAGAGGCGTCGGCCTGCTCCCTCCTCTGGAACAGCACCTCCTCGCTGAGGCCCAGCTGGGCGGACAGGTAGGAGATGTAGCGGATGGTGAGGCGCAAAGTCTCGATCTTGGTCAGAGTTTGGCCCGCAGGAGCCACGGACGGCGGCAGGTAGGACCGGAGGTGATGAAGAGCTTTGGTCAGATCCCTCATCCTCAGTTTCTCCTTCTCGCTGGCGCTCTCCCTCTGCTTGCTGCGGATCCGGCCCGACCTCCGGCCACGTCCGGATGGGGAGTGGGGCGAGGACTTGAGGTTCTGGGAGTACCGGTTCTTAGTTCCCCTGGACTGTAAAAGCTGCTGGTCGGAGGGGGAGAGGCTGGAGTCCATGGAGTGGACAGGAGACAGAGTTTCTGGAGAGGAGATGCTGGAGAGGTCCGTGTCCGAACACCACTGGTACTGCAGGCTGTAGTCAAGAAAAGGGACCGAGGAGGTATCCATGTTGTGAGGAGGAGCTCCACGGTCTGGTCTGGGAGGACGGAGAAGCTGGAAGCGCTGCTCAGCTCTCCTCCGCTTGGTTTATAAATCCAGGCCAGGCCACAGAGGTGTGAAGTGACACCTCTGCAGATTCTGCACTGTCTGCAGCAGAGGCCTCTGAGCGCACACACTCACAACACACAACACACACAACATACACACAACACACACTGCTCTGGGAAAGCTGAGCTCCAGGAGTGGACGTGTGAATTTTAACTCCTCCTCAAAACAATAAACATTTTTGCTTTTTGGGTTTTTGTTTGGAACGGACTGATTTCTTCTACATCTGCACAAACACATTCAAAGCTCTGCAAAAAAGCCTTTTGTTGAGCCCGACCTCACCATGACACAAGAAAACTGTGTTTTAGACAACCAACCAGGTTAAGTTCTATGGTCCAAATCTTTTGTCAAAATCAGCACAAAATTGTCTCATTAAGAGCGTGTATCTAGAATTAGATTATTATTAAAATTGAGAAAACATTTTTCTGCTGCAAACTCTTGAAAACAGGATTTAAAACCCACAAATTGCTTAATTTATGAAATGTTTATAAGACACGTTAGGTTAGCAGAATTACTTTATACTTTATAGCCGATTTGTACTAAGATGGTATTCTCATGTTGGTCATATTTGTTCCAAAAAGAGTCATTTTTTAGGCTAATTTGGAGTTTAGCTAATATTTTAGCATTATGCTAGCTGTTTTGGTAAAAATTAGCATTTTGTTTTAGTTATTTTCAGGTTAATTTGGAGTCTAGCTAATATTTTAGCATTATGCTAGCTATTTTGGTAAAAAATAGCATTTTTTCGAGTTATTTTTAGGCTAATTTGGAGTTTAGCTAATATTTTAGCATAAGACATTTTGCCAGGTTTTTCTTTTTTAGGATAATTTGGCATTTAGCTAATATTTTCAGCATTTTTCCGCCATTAGTTTTAGCATTTTCTGCTATCAGCTCTAGCACCTTCAGCTATCAGCATTCACACTTATGGCAGGTAATGCCATATATCTAGTTTGAACTAATTCTAGCTTATAGTTTTCCATTTTTAAATGCTCTTTTTGCTGTGTTATTATTCAATTTTTGTAAGTAAAAGTGACTTTTTGCATGGACAGATAATTTAACTACCTCTATTGATCTTCTAAGATCAGTGTTCTTTTCCTTCTTTTAGGCTCCTTCTTTTTCCTGTCAAAGTTGATTTGACTCTTTGACAGCTCTTAATAAAAAAAATGTGTGGGTTCAGAGGGCTTTTCGCTGAAATTGTACCAGTTTACCAGATAAAAATGTCACTTTTGCTCCATGTTACTCCACCTTTGAATCTGACAGCTTTTCCTCTTTTCTTCCTTTTCTTTCATTTCTCACCCACACCATCCTTCACACTGTTCAAACCGCATTGTTGGAAAGTAAAAAGACCCCTTTTCAGGGAAAATTGTCCTATTTTCTCTCTTGCAAGAAAAATAATCTTTTAAAATAAGTTTTTTTAATTTTATTTTGAGAAAATGTGTTTTAGTGACTGGAATTTAAAAAAAATCTTTGTAAGTTTTTCTGCAACCCAATTAGCAGATTATTTTGCTTATTTAAAGACTTTTATAAGGACTTATTTCCATCTGTGTTTCTGAATTTTTGTCTTTTAATCTAAACTAAAGAGAAGTTTGGATGTCGGCTCCTTGTGGGAAGAACACTGATGTCCTAAATGGTTCTAAAAAGTCTAAAGAGGCTTAATGAAGCTTAATGTTATCTAGTTAGAGCAGAGGCGTGATGGTTTCACACTGATGAGAACTTATGAGCCTGAAGGTGTCGCTTCACACCTCAGCTATGAGAAACAGGAGTGCTGGACCGCCAGCCTCCCTCTGCCTCCGACCCCGGAAGGAGAAAACAAACGTTGGATCTCCTCTCATGGTGACCTGTTCTGGTTCAGAGAAGATTTGGTTCTGTTGGAGTTTCCCCACTTCAGCTTCCTGCTTTGTTCAGCGTCGCTTTTTGTTCCTGCGTGTCTTTGAGGCGCACATTTACTGTCAAACATAAATCATGAGTCATTAAATTCCGTCTTCACAGTTAATAATCCTGTTGAGTCAGGCTGATAATTAAAAAGCTTTTGCTGGAAGCTCTTCTGTGAGTTCTCGCTGCTCCTGGTGATGACAAATCAGATGAAGAGCGCCGCAATAAGGTGTGAAATATGATAATGTATGGAAGCAAATAAAGAGGCGTGATGCCAAGACGAGCGCTTGAGTCAGGCGGACTGAACCGGAGTTGAACCCGCCGCTCGACCCTACTGAGGTGAGGCTGTGGGAGCCGGGCTGGGAGTTTGGCACCTCTGAGGAGGACGCCCACCCACGGCAGGCTCCGCTTCTGGGCCGCTCGCCACCTGTCTGGGCCTCACCGTGACCTCCAGAGAGCTCCCTCTGTTTGAGGGAGAGGAGTGAGAGTCAGCGCTCAGGAAGGTTTTTTTTAATTTGTGGATAGAGTGTGCAAGTTCATAAAAGAAAACTGAAAAATAGAAAAATATAGGCAAAAAAAATAAATTAAAGTTGTAAGCGACGTTGCTTGTCATGTGACAAATTTGTATTTTATTTTTGTTTATTATGTAATTTCAATTAGGACAGTACATATTAACCAATGTATTTGCATAACAAATACATAAATATCCCACAATTTGCATATTTTGTTCTTGGAAGAAAAAAGAGAAAATTAAATCAACACTGAACACAAATTCATTAGAATTGTTTTTTTTTTTTTTTTTCAAAATTGCGGCTATTCTATTGACTTAATCTCCATAGCAACCATTTCATTTTTTGGTCTCCTGGGCTTGACGAACGCGTCTGCATCATTTTTTGAAGAGTCGGCAAAAGTAACTTTTTGGATTTTCTTGACAACTGGGTTTTTTTTTAGCCACACCCACATTCCTACTGTATTCATGTCATATGTCATATCATTTCGTTCAGTTTGAACCGGCAAGTCAGGTATTAAATGTTTTACAGTATTTCAGTAAAAAAATAACAAGGATATACCGCTTTTCTGAGCTCGCCATGCTAACACCGTTAAAAACCTACAGCTTCCCGGCGATGCTCGAGGAGTTAGGAGATGATGGATCGAAATCCTTAAGATTTAAATTTGTAAAAGCTACTGAAGGTGATTTTTTCTGAGGTCAAACATTTTCTAAAAATCATCAAAATCCACCCAAATATAAAATGCTGGAACACCATCATCTCATTTTTTTATATCTTAAAACCAGAATTAATCTTGTTTTTTCAGTTCAAACCTACAGTACGGTGGCCCTGAAGGACAAAACAAACTAACAAATCATTCAATGAAAAAACATATTAAAAACTTTAAAAAAAAGCAAAAGAAATAATTAAAAAAAAACATTGCATTTTAGAAATTAGAATAAAATATCAGAAACCAAAACACAATTTCAATAAAATGAAGCAAAATAAAAGTGAAACATTTTGAATTGTAGGACGTCATTGCTCGGATGATGACATTTGTCCATCCTTAAAACTGGAAGTTATTTGACCTGTCGTGATACTAGATATGCTCCGTATTAAACTTTTATTAGTATACGGAAATCTGGAAAAACTCCATCTTCAAAACTTAAAAGTCATCATCCAATCATTGATGTCACTTTTTTTTAATTTTATTTTGATTTCTGGATATTATTTATTTAATTTTTTTGGAATTGTGTTTTGCTTTCTGGAATCTAGTTTTGTGTTTTTAAATGTAATTTTTTTTTTAACAATTTGTTTTGTTTTTTATTAAACTGTCCTCATGATCTTTAATATGTTTTTGGTTTAAGCAAAGTGTTGGTGTGATTTAGACTTCAGGGCCACCGTACAAACCAGTTGGAATGGACAAAAATGTTTTATTTTTTTTTTGTTTTCAGCTGTTTTAGGTGCAGATTTGTGTTAAATTTGAGGACACAAATCAAAATAGAACCTTTCACAACTTTATTTCTGTTCAGTTGAAACTTCCAGGTGAACAGAAATAGACAACCTAAACTTTTGACACAATCGGACTAGAGAAAAGAAACGTGTCAGGTGCTTTCAAAATAAAAACTGTCTCCATACAGGAATGGTCAGAATACACCAAAAAGGAACAAAGGAGTGGAAGCCAAAGATCTGATGAAGGCCAAACACAATCAGGAGGCTCCTGTACTGAGGGAGGTAATCATGGAGAGCAGCAGGTGAGATAATCAGTAACTGAGATGAAACTCAAGCAGGAAGCTGAGCTCCTGCCTGACAAATCCCAGAAAATCCCTTTCTTTAAAACTAGTGGACACGGTCTCCAAACGAGGTTTGTAAATACTTATTTTTTTAAATGTTTAAAAAAAAAACAGGTTTTCTGAACAGACTGATGGAAGGAGTCCAGTTTTTGATTCTACCTGCTGCTCCACCACCTGTTCTCAGACACGTTTAAAGGCAAACCTTCAGTTTCCAGTGAACAAATCAAACGGTTTATTCCACTGATGACGAGACTTGTAAAGTAAGTCTCACTGGAATCCTATTTCTGAATTTTTGATTTTATTCTGACAAATCGATAAAGCTCAGGATGCTGTTAGTGATGGACAAACAGCTTTGGATAAACAAAAGACATTTAAGGGTTAGGAACACATTTCTGCAGACAACCACCATTGGAGCCATCATCCACACATGGAGAAAACCTGCAACCTTCAGGACTGACCAACAAAAAGACTGAAAGATCTCCTTTAAATTCAGAGTTTATGATTCATCAGTGATCAAAAACAAGACAAGTTTTATTTAAACAAATCGGAGAACGTTTCTCATCATTTGAATCCTTCACCTCCATCTCTTCTTTTGTGAGCTTCCTCTTCGGTCTGTCCTTTTTCCAACATCTTCACTGTTCTGTCCTCCTCTTCAGCACCAGCATCTGTTCTTTCCACACATCTCCATTCGAGTCTGCTCCAATCGCCTCTCTCTTCTCCAGAGTTTCTCCTGTAGATCACATCCTACCATCAGGACATGATTCTCCATCATTCTATCAAACACTCTTCACCTCCAGAACATCTTTATCAAACTTCTCCTCCAGGATCTCTCCATTTTTAGATCAAAATTCCATACATTTTAAACAAAATGTAAAGTTTTATGCGTAAAACTTCTAATTTTGCAAATATAAATTTTTCAAAAATATTTGTTGCGTTTGCAGCACAAATGTTGTCTCATCTCGCTTTCTTCCACTTCTTTTATTTTCTTTCTTCTTTCTATCCACATCAGCATAGAAGTGTCAAATTATGGTGTTAATTGCGATAAATTAATTACAGTCATTTTAGCATTTTTTTAAATCTCTTTTTTTCATTGTACTGTTGCTTCTGCATAGGTTCGTGTCAGATAATGAGCATCTCGCAGAGCATTATCCTGCTTTTACCATGATCATTTACAGAAAAAAATAATTATTAGAACTTCAATCATTTTTTTTTTACATTTTTTTTATTGTTTAAACTGTTTTTACAAAAAAACTGACTATTTAAAACCCGCTCTCGCTCTTTCCTCTGCGGAAAGTGATCGTCAAGAAATGATGAGCAAAGCATCATTTCATTTTCTCCACATGCTGGAGGACCAACCCTAAAGTCTGAGTCTTCCTTTATGTGTGACTTGTTTTTGTTATGTTTCCTGAACCGGTGTCCCGGAGTCTACGTCCCGCAGTCTACATCCCGGAGTCTACGTCCCAGAGTCTACGTCCCAGAGTCTACGTCCCGGACTCTACGTCCCGCAGTCTACGTCCCGGAGTCTGCGTCCCAAACCTGTTCTCTTTTTCGTGTTTCCTCCACATTATTAACCCTTGTGCTTTCTTCTTCTTAATTGAGATTAGGAAAAGATCCCCCTTGGTGATGAAAAAGTAAAGCTTGGACGCATATTATAAGAAAAACCTAATAAAGTCACTTTTTTGGTTATATTTTGATCTTTTACTGTCACAAATTTAAATAAAAATGCATCAAAATTAAGCTGTTCTCAACAAATATTAGGTTAAAAGTAATTGGAGCTAAAAACAGATTATTTAGATTAAATACAGGTCATATTCAGATGAAAACACTACATGATAAATCACCTAGAGCATGCTCCAAAAACATATTTCCTTTTCCATTTGGTCTCCTGATCACACAGAAGATCCACTTTTCTTCTTTCCATCGTATCAACTCTCTAGTTTTCTCTGTCCGAGTTCCTTCATTCCTCTCTTCAAATATGTCGTCCTCCTCTCTAGATGGATTTTCTGAGTGTCGTACTGTGACAGGTGGTTGAACTCCTCCGTCTACCTCTGGCTGACCCCTCCAGTTCCAGCAATGTTTCACACCTTGGGTGTAAAATGCCCCCCCTCCTCACCCAAACCACACACGGACAAACCATGGAGAGTCTCACGGTGCATTTTCTGCATGAATAAACTACATCTGTGGTTTCTTCTAGCGTTACATCACATCAGTCGGGTGTCTGTTCATCCCAGGAACTGAAAGTCTTTAAAAGTTGTTTCTGTAGAAAATTATTTCTGTTCAGAACTTTTTTTTATGTTGTTGCTTTTAAAACTCCTTTCTAATTGTAATTTTTTCCCATTTTAATGACTGATGCACCTTTTAGTAGTTTCAAATTGATTTGCCGTAGTTTTTGTTTTTAATGACTAAATTCTACTTTTTCTTTATTAGTTGTAAATGAATTAGATGTTTCAAAATAATTTACTGTTTATTATTTATTTAGTTTTTTTTAGTGAATGTTTAAAATTGTTGTACAGGTGACAACATTTGTTTGTCCGCTTTTGTTGTTAATCCTAATTTATTAAATTATTTATCGCAAGTTATAAATTCTACAGACTAGCGACCTGTTCAGGGTGTACCTCACCTTGACCTAACAGTAGCTGGGATAGGCTCCAGCAATCCCGTGACCCCAAAAATGAATATTAAAAAAATGGATGGATGGAGTTGCTTTGTATGTGCCGATCACACAGATATCACAAGAGTGATGGTTGTTGATTATTATTTAAATATAATAAAAATCCTTAGAGAAAAATATTGACCATTAAAGCCAAAAAATGTATTTATTTTTTATTTTTTAGCTTCTATATGACCATATTCCATTGATTTTATTTGGTCGTCAAGTGTTTTGAGTGTCTGAATGGAACCGTGAGGAAAGCAGGAGACCGGGTCACAAGCCCTCAGCTTTATTCAAGTCATGATGCAGCTAATATGGTACATCTACTGTACACAGGTCTATATGTACAACAACAAATACAGTGATGGTGTCAGAATGTTGCAGTAAAATCAGAAACCAGTGAATGACAGCCTCACACAAACACACATGCACGCACACACATGCGTGTTCTGCTCAGACACACAAAAAGTAACATGCTCCTTAGAAATCTTGACACATGTTGTCAGAAAAGCAGAAAGTTCTCCCCAGCGTTAAAACGAGATATCAAAACGTCTAACTTCAGTTTTTTCACATTATTGTTTCTTTTTTTTCTTTTTTCTTTTTTTTAGAAAAAACAAATTAAAGAGCAGTTTTGTACACTTCATGGTGACAGAGTGACAGGACTATAATCTAAAAAAAAAAAGTAATTCACAGTTAATGACAAATTTGGATCAGCTGGGACAACCGAAAAAGGAATTAATGACATTTAATAAATGTGTCGGTCCAGGAATAAATCCACAGAGAAAACTACAGACACAACAGGGCTGCACAGAATACATACAAACTGGATGAATGCAATGAATTGTGGGAAATGTTGCTGCATTTGGTAAAACTGTCGCTCCTCGGGAGGGAGGGAATGAAACCAAAGTACGACATGGTAACAGGAACTACATCACCATTCACTTTTCATCTCATTTTTTTAAATCTTTTACACAAACCTCAAACACAACAGATGTTGGGAGGACAGACGAGGACACGGACTAGATTCTTTCATCAGAGTAGCTCACTAGAAACACAAAGAAACCACGGGTTCATGTAGGCAACCAGACAGGTTTTTAACCGTTTTTAAACACTCAGAAACAAAACTCAGCAGAGCCTCCTCGTCTTTCTGTTTTCAGTTCCCTCAAGTGTGTTTCCGCTGGACTGTGGCCGGGGTGGGGGGGCACCGAAGCAGAAAGAAGTTTGGCTTTTCAGGAGAGGATTTTCTCCCGAGTTTCAGGCAGCTTCAGAGCCACCAGGCCTCCACAGACGAGGGCGGCGAAGGCCAGGAAGATGGGGATGATCTTGGTGATGCCGATGAAGGCGGCAAAGATGAAGCTGGCGATGATGGCCGCAAATTTACAGATTCCGTTCAGGATGCCGAACGCCGTCCCCCTGTGGAGGCGGAGAGAAGAGGAGAAGGTGGAATTTGTAGGGAGTCGTCCTCCACATCCAGCAGGTTTTCACAAAAAAGACAAAGATCTGACAAGAAGTTATCTTCTAACTTCAAGTTATCTTCAAACTACGGCCACATGTGGCCCATTAAGCTATTAAATCTGACCAGCGAAACTAGAATCAATTATATTGACAATAGTTTATTAATTAATGTTTTGTTTTCCCTTAATTCTGGTGTCTTCCTATACAATATATGGTGCTCTAAAGATGTTACCTTTGTTTAGGTGCAGAAAGCTAATTAGTTTTCAAGTGGTTTGTGAAGATTTATTATTTTTTTTCAGGTTCATGTCTGTTTTCGGAGTCAGAAATTCCTGTTTTTCCATCATTTAAACACCTCATGAACACAGAATTTCTCTAAGTTTGTGTTTTTCTCTGAAGGACATCAACCCATTAGTGCAATTGGCCCTAAAATGAGAACAAAATCTACAGTTTTACAATAAAAAACTCTCAAAATGTTAAAAAAATATATATTTAAATTAAAGCATGTTTTCATTCAGATTTCATATTATTTTCTTCTTAAAGAGATAAAATTCTATCAAATTTTACAACCCTTTGTGGCCCATGAGATAAAAGATGTGCCCACCCCTGCAATAGAAACTGTCTGACACACCAAAAAATGAGAGACCTTAAAGTGAATGAAATAATAAATTTGCATTTTTTTGATGATGAATGGCATACGTTGAAAAAATTAAAATAAAAACAACTTTTTTTGTATATTTCTTATTTAAATTGTTGTGAATCAGGAGCAAAAAAAAAATACAGTTTGAAAAAGATTATATTTGTGACAGAAAAAAATGCACTTGGCGGGCCACAAGCTCCTGTCTACGAGCTCTCAGCAATATTAAAGGGAAGAGGGGCGGGGTTGCTCCATGGCAAAAGTCCCACCTGTGACTCATCTGAGGTAAATTTCTGTTGAACTTCGGCTGCTCTGCAGAAACTATGTCCAGCTTTTTGATTTTGGCAAAAAACGGTACAATCTAAAATAAAAGACAAATGGAAACATTTTGAAAAAAACTCCATGGATGATCAGAGTGGGACTTGGGGAAAAAAAAAAAAAATTCCAGAATCAAACTACTTCTGTTCAAAAATAGAGGATCAAAACAGCCTCCAAGAGGATCAAAGTCTGGACTCTATTCAGCCTGTAATCCTGCCTATTACATTCACTGCCACAAATGTTATTCTTGAGCTCTTTTTAAATGTCTTTAACTAGAATGTTTTTATGTTTTTACATTAATGTATGTGCTAACACATTAGGGTCTGGGAAGACAGAATGTTAAAATATATTGTACACTTTCCCAAAAAATCAGATCTTAAATCTAAAAATATGTATCACTGATAAAATTTAGACTAAATTGTTTTACATCCTTTATTAAGAATAATTGAGTTACCAAGCTTGTATTAAATCAATATTTAAAAAAGAGAGAGAGAGAGCGAGAGACAGACAGAGAGGGGTTTTGTTTAAATAAATGGATTTCTTGTATTTTTTTTCAGGCAAAAAACAAATTTTCTGTTCATTCTTTATGATAAATGTGGTTATTTTGTTGATGAAATATGGCTGAGTAATGAAATTTATCTTAATCAATCTAAACTTAAGAAATAATCAATCCATAAAGGTGGAGATCGATCAAAACAAATGTTAAAGTCCGGTAGTTTGATCCTAACATATAATGGGATTTCCCATACGGCTAATGCTAACGCTCTGTTGACCGAATATTTATTAAAATATTGGTTAACTTGTGAACTAAAATGTAAGTGGTTCAGTAGTTTAGGATTGAAACCAAGCCTGACTGCCCACGTCGGTACCAACAGAAGTTAATTTTGTGGGTCATTGGGGCCGTACCTTTTAGAGGAGGGGTAGAGCTCCACTGAAATGACCTCCAGTCCGTTCCAAGCTGCCACACTGACGGCGTAGAAGAGACACTGCCAGCATATTACGGCTCCTTGGCTGAAGCTTAGCAGCAGCAGGAAGGTGCAGGCCGACGAGGCCAGCATTGAACCGCCTGAAACAGTCAGACAACAGACTTTCACTGAAAACCTGAATTGATCCAAACCCATAATTCACAGAAAATGTGACGTAAATTGATGATTTCTTTCTGCTTTTCTCACCTATGATGCGGATTCTTCCTATCTTATCCATGAACAGGGCAGAGATGATGTTGCCGGGCAACACAGCCAAGCTGCCCAGGAAGCTGACCATGTAGATGACGATGTCGTTTTCCTCCTGGAAGTTCAAGTGGCAGCCTTTTTTGGGGTGGAGGAAGGTGGTGTTTTCCAGCCGACAGTCTTTGAACTTCTCCTGCCACAGATCTGGAACAGAAAGATTTTAGTTTGAAATAGACCTGAAGTGGTTTTTCATTGAGTTGGCTGATTGTTGGTACCCGTGTTGTAGAACATGGTGTTTTTGAAGGTGCAGTTCTCAAAGAAAGTGTTTGTCGATCTGACGTCCTCAAAGTAGCAGTTTTCAAACAAAGAATCCTCAAACTTCACGGACTTGATCTCGATGTTTGCAAACCTTAAACAGAAAATTGTGGATTTAAACACACGTGCGCAGCGGTAATCCATGGTGGTGTAAGAAAACCCATACTTGTCGTGGATGTATTCTCCCTCGCGGTGGATTTGATTGACCAGAGAGAAATTGAAGTGGAAGCGTTCCACGCGTTCTCGATGGAACACTCTCACCTTGGACTCGTACTCTTCGTACTGCATGTATTTGATCATGTCGGGGAACCACACTCCCAGACCGTGGTAGCTGATGCACACAACAACCAAAAAAGGAGCACATCAAACCGCAGCTTTTCCAAAAGCAATACAAAAAAATAAAAAAATCAGAAGGTGGTTTAGATGTTACCTGAAGGCCATACAGAACCAAACGATGACCAAGAAGAGTCCCTGCAGTCTGAGCTCCGGAGCAGCCAGAGACATCACATTGGCCATCACCTTCATGCAAGAAAAAAGCCAAGGAATAAGGAAAGACTGTTTAAAGATTAAAATGGAGACTTCCAAAATGTATTGGAGAAAATGTGGATACTATTCTGTTATGTTTTGGCTAAAAAGCTTAAAAATGTTAAACAGCTCTTATAAACTTGATTTATAAAAGTAAATATTTGAGTTTAGGTTTAATACGTATGACTCCCCCTTATTTCTGGAGGTCATTCAGAACCTTTTAAGTCAGGAAATCCGCCCACTGTACAGTAGGCTACATAGCANNNGGGGGGCACTCTCAGAATTCACTCTGATATTCATAATTGTGCCTGCTTTGCTTCTTAGCAGAAGAAACATTTCAAATTCTTGGTATCCTCAAAATGTAAAATGGTCTGATTATGAGCTAGATCAACAGAACTATCTTCTTTATTTAAATTACATTAAAGCTGGGCAGCAGTGAATGCAGTTTATTTTTTTACCAGAATGAAAAAAGATTTTTTGTTTTTAGATTCTTTGGAAATGGATGGGATACGTTTTTAACCACTCTCGACCCCCCCTCCTGTGAAAAGTGAAAAGTCTATTGGACATCGGTAGACATACACGTTTGTTGAAAACCACAAATTTGTGCATGCATCTCGCAATTGGTAAAGATTTACCAAATCATTGCGCATAAACTACGTAAAATACGCATAAACTGCATAATTCTCAACCGACCAAAAATTTTGAACAACTCAAAATTGGAATTCACCTAAAGACTGAGAACCTCAATGGACATCTGCGCATATTGACGAATGCAAGAAACTCTTGTGAATTACGAATATCATGCATGTATCATGAATGAATGAAATTTCATGTGCGGAAAATGTGCCAAATTTTCATAGTCTTAGCCTGTGTGAGAGATGTGACTTTGATTCTTTTAGTGAAGTTAATAAGTCAAGTCATAAATGGGTTACCACCCTATAATGTTAGACATATCAATGCTTAATGTGTGTTTATGCGATAGTCTTTGTGGAAGTATAGACTTTCTATTGGGTAAAAGCACAAAACTAAAGCACTTTCTCCTTTATCTAGAAGAGTAAACCCTCCAAGACGCATCACCCTGACAACCAGGCTTACAGAAGAGGAGCTGTGCTGCTTTGGCTGCAGGTAGGACATCGTGCAGCCCTAACATACTATAGGTTCAGACCTGCTGCAGCATGGTCATTTTCCGGACGGTCCAGCGCTGGAAGGCGGTTCCAGTATCGCTCTGGATCTCTATGAACTCGTCCTCCTGAGTTTGAGGGGTCTTTATGTTGGTCACCTGTTCAGAAAAAGAAGGTAAGCATCCGGTCTTAAAATACTTCTTAAGATAATTTTTAACTCGCTGCACGATAAAAACTCACAGTGAAAACTCTCTCCGGCTCTCCTTTGGCCTTCCAGTTGGTGTCATGAACTCGCCGCAGGATCATCCAGGCTTCATCGTGGCGTGCATTCTGAAAAACACATTTTCACACTTTTGTTGCTAAAATTAAACTGCGAACCTTCAACTCAACATTCACCTCTTATCAGAACGGGTCATGTGTAATAACTCAAACCGAGCTGCAGCAGTAGCACACAAATATCACATGTGGTTAAAGTCCTGACAATGTCCTGAATGGGAAACACGGGTGGGTGGTGTTCTGCTCGGGTCTTAGCAGCTCTTTGCTACCTTTGCACAGCGGTGCCATGTCGCTGCTGTTGACTCAGCTTCTTTAAGCCGCTCCTGGACTCTGACAGCCAACGCTGGCGGAACATGTTTTAAGACTTTTTGGTAGGTTTCAGTTTAACTCTGACCTCCAGCAGGAAACGCGGACTCTCCGGCATGAAGACGACCCCGATGAGGGCGGCCAGAGCAGGAAAGAGACACACCAGAATGAAGACTCTCCAGCTGTGGAATTGAATTTGAGTTCCGATGGCGAAGCCCCAACCTGGAAAACAGGAGAACACGGTCATTATGATGGCGTTTGTGGGTAGTTCTGTCAGTCCAATCGAACTTTTAAGACAAGATTACAAGCTTACGTCAAGACCGCCCTTATGAATAGATATCACGGTTTTAGACTGCTCTATGCACATTTTTTGCACATCTGCATGTAATTAATAACTAACTTTCACATCAAATTAATTCAGTGCAATTTAAAACTTTTTGACAGTATTTAATGTCACATAACATGAAATCCATGGAACTGTATGCCACACACAACAGGAACACTACCAGGACAACTGCCAACATCACTAAGAAAACCAGATGAAAAGAGGATCCACCAGACCTCATCCACAAATCAAACATCTTTCAGTCTGTCAGGGCTGCCTTTCCAAACTCCACACTGAAGAACATTGTCTCTTCCAAAGTTTCTGAAAAGATTCCTGCCTAAATTTGCCTTTCTGTAGGTGAAATCTCTAAATGTCCCTTTTACAAGTTTCCTCAGTTCAGAAACATCTTCAGCAGGTCAGAAACTTTATTCGATTGAATCTTCATTGAAATATTTCTAGCTGCTTTAAACTTAGACTTTATGACTTTATTTCCAACTCTTGAGATGGAATAAATAACAAAAACACAAAATGACACAACTGTCAAAACCTGGCATTTTCCAAGTATTATAATAATAATCACAAATCCTCAAAATAACTCTTATTATTGTGAGATTATGTGAAACATCCAAGAATGTGTTGTCACATATTAGGCAGAGCGGTTTGGTACATGGAAAAAACTGTCTCCATGAATCTGAATTTGGAGGAGGACTCCTGCTTATGGCTGTGAACAGCAGCTTTATGTTTATGTTGGGTAAGTAGACCCAGATGTTGGGTCTACTTGACCCAACATCTGGGTCATCTGGAATCCATGATCCAGATGCTGGGTCATGGATTTGGACCAGGATGTTGGGTCAAGCAGACCTAGATGTTGGGTCAAGTAGACCCAGATGCTGAGTCCGCTTGACCCAACATCTGGGTCCGGATCCACGACCCAGATGTCGGGTCATGGATCTGGACAAGAATCTTGGGTCAAGCAGATCCAGATGTTGGGTCATGTGAAGCCAGATACTGGGTCCACATGACCCAACATCTGGGTCTGCACCATGGTTCACCAAATAGTGACCCCTGCTGTAAATAGTAGGGTTGTGTATTGGCAGTTTAGCAATACAAAACGTTCCATGACACGTGTCTCACAATACAATACATATTGTGATCTTTCCCAAGACTTGACTTCTGTAAATCTGAGCCTTTTGCTGCTAAGTTCAGCAGAACTTTGAACCGCTTCGCCGACCCCATTCTGACTGAAGTTCACAATCCATATTTTTCTATGAGACTGGCAGCAATGAGGGACAGATTTTTGGTTTGTACCCATCTCAAATAAAATCTAAGCTGTACATGTCTCAGAAGAGCAAAAACTGTGAGGCTGACTGAACATTTAGCACAAGCTGGTTCTCTTGTTGTTTTGGTTGCAGCGTAGAGCTGCTCAAAGTTCCTCAGTGTGCTGTCAACTCGCGGTCAGGGGGTTTCGGTCGAAAACAAAAACAAGACGATGAAGGTCTGTCATAAATAATTGATTAAATATTGTCTTGTCAGCATTTTAAATTGATACAAGTATCGCTAAATAAAATATCACGATATATCTAAGAATACATTTTTCCCTACACCCCTAACAAATAGGAACCCAGAATTTAAAGGTGTGATTTGCTGACTCAATAATTCTTTAATATATTGATTAAAATATAAAACTTGACCATTTTATTAAAAAAAGTTTCTCACTAGAAGTTTTTTCTGCAATGTTAAACGAGATGATCCAGTCTTAACTCGTTCTTGGGGCGTTTTAGTCTTACTGAGTTGATGCTATACAGACAGCTAATACTCGGAGCTGTACATCTTCTGGAATAAATGTGCAAAATTTGCCGTCTTAAGTGACTTCAGCTTTCAGTTTTACATTTTCAAACTGTATTTGATTTATATAACCCAATTTTTTTGAAATATGTTCAAATTCCAAACTGATTTTTACATTGACTTTAATGTTGGCAACATTTTATCCAAAATTAATTAAAGCATATTTTTTGTCTACTACTATCCAAACTTGATGTGTGTGAACTTTATTTCACACATATTGAGGTGTCACACAAATTCCTTGGATTTGTTTTTCAGAGTTGCAGCACATATTAGTGTGTACTGATGGGGTGCTGCGTGTTACCATAGTGAGGAATGATCCCCCAGGCGGTGAAGGAGGCGTACAGGCCTCCCAGCATCCAGAACATGCAGAGCCAGCTCAGATGTTCTCCTCGTTTGTCCATCTGCAGGAACTCAGTGAAGTAGGTGTACACGATTGGGATGGAGCCACCGATTCTGGAGAAAAAAAAAAACAGTAAAATAAACTGCATCATTTCTCATCATACACTCAGAGAATTAACGCTGGTTTTCTAACTTTAATCTTTTAATCTGAAACATCCGTTTAACCCTTAACACCCCGGCGCTTCATGGATTTAAGCTTAAAGGCAGTTAAATTTCTTATTTTTCTTTGCTGTGCATTGATTTCTGCTGCAAACCTGCACGGTAAAACTCTGTGCATGAAACAGAAAGCTCCAGAATCCAATATTCTGCATGATTTGAGAGATAGAAGCTCTGCACTATCAGTTATTTTGAGTAAAAGCAATTTTGCTGTTTAATGACAGAAGTATTCTTCCAGCCGAAGAAATAATTACCTGGTTTTAGCCACAATGTTTAATTTTTAATCTTGCATTTTCTTAATCTGACTTCCTGAACTTCGTCTCATCAATAATTTCCCCTGAAACCGCATAAATAAGCGCAAATGTGTAGTTAGAAACACTTTGTGCTTGTAAAAAGTCTGTTTAGTTTCATGATCCATGAACAACAATTTGAGCAAAAATTTCTCTTGGAATCAGAGGGGAAATCATTCAGCAGCGAGGATCTGCCGGCAGCAGGAGTTTAACTGAAACCAGGAGCACACAAAGACCGTTGTTGTTTGCTGCGTTTAATACAATTAGTCAATAAAATTTATGCTGGAGTTAATAAATAAATAAATACATAAATAAATAAATAAAGTTAATAAATAAAAAATGTGGTGCAGTTTGTACGCCAGCACTATTTTTTTTTTCATTTTAATTCAAACTGTCCCCTCTATATAGGAGATTTCAAAATAAAAGCTGAAGTTGTGTAAATTCAACATTTAATCTGTTTCAGTTAAACCAGAAGACAAAACTTTAAAAAAAAAAGCAATGAGAAAACTTTAAAACAGTAGTAAGAAATACTATAAAAATGCAATAAAAAAATTGAGATCTTAATTTATATGCAGGTTTGTGAGATATAAAAAAAAATAACGTGAGTGTTCAAGATTACAGCTTAGTTTTTAATTCTGCATTCAATGTAATGTGTAAAAACAGGGAGAAAAATAGTGAAAAAAAACACATTTTAAGCATCTCAGAATCCTCCAAAACAATCATGATGGAGTTTATTTTTTATTAAATTTATGCCGTACATTTTTCTCATGTTAAGGTTTTTCAGAAATGCTGAGTAAATAAATGTGAATAAATGTTAAATAAAGTCTTTAAATTCCATTTTTTCCACTAAAATTGAGAGAAAATTAAAGACAATTTATGGTTATATTAACCAAAACAAACTTAAATACTATGTTTTGAACTTTATATATGGTTAAAGGAAAACAAACAATTTTTTTTAATTTGTTAAATATCAAAAACACACATTTATCGTTCTAATAAAACACATATAAATCTAAATAAATGATAAAACACATATAAATCTAAATAAATGACTTATTTTTTGTCACAATTTCATATTTTCTGCATTTGTCTTTCTATTTTTGGGATTTAAGATGGAATTTTTGTTCATGTAATGTAATTACACTTAATATAAACTTTTAACATAATTCATTTTGGAACATTATGTTAAACATTTGCTTCTAATTGGTTGACGAAAAATTCTGTTCGCGTAAATAGAAATATAGTCCGATTTCTTGTTTTTAATGTCATTTCATTTAAAATATGGATTTATCTGTTATGCACTTTTTTATTTGATTGGATGATTTGTGTAAATATCAAACATTAAGAATTCTCTCTTATTGGAGCAGATCAGACCCCAACGTGACAGATTCAAAGGTCTCCTACCCGAATCCGGAGCAGAACCTAAGGAAGAGGAAGAAGCCGTATCCCTGAGCGAAGCAGGACAGGAAGGAGAAGACCAGGTCTATGGTCAGCACGTAGATCAGACACTTCCTCCTTCCCATTTTATCACACAGACCGCCCCACACCAGAGCGCCCACCATCATGGCCACGTACACCAGCAGACCTGCAAACACACAAACACCATTAAAATCCTAAAACCAGAACATGCTCTTCTCCACGTTCTCCACCAGGGGTCTCCCTTCACCTGTGTTTGAGCTACCAGCTGGTGTTCATGTGAAGCTCCATCAATATCTACAGAAATGGATCATGACGTAGAAGGAAACTGGTGTCAGCGTTTCCTGGAAGAAGACGTTTCTCTCTAACCTGCTCTATGCTTTGTTCACGTGTGGCGCGCCGCGGCGCTCTTTGTGTTCTCCTGTAACGTTTCATTACAGCCCTGAAAGCAGGAGTGTGTGAGTCACCGAGAGCCAGCATTCAACAGGCAGCTGCTGCTGCTGCTCTCCGTGCAGCGTCAAATCTTCCTCCTCCTTTGTTGCAGTCGAGCCGCTCGGCTTTCAGCTCCTCTTTAAGCATTCGGAGCCATACTTCCTGCCCGCTCCGTGTTTTTACTACACGGCCCTAATTACACAGGGACTAAGCCGCTTAGAGGCACGTGGAGCGGTGGTGTGCACCTTCCCTGTGGATTAATAAACCATCCGAACGGTCTGATGCTCCACATGCCAAGATGTACGACCTGTTCAGTGAGACGCTCTTCAGGGTCTGACGTCTCGCTATGTTGATGCTTGAGGCAGCATGCACGGCTTTGATACGTACAAGGACAGGACGGGTCCGTGATTAAGGCCTCTCCTTCAGGTAAACGTGCCCTTGAGCCCGGAGGGGGAGCTAACATTTACCTCTTTCTTGCAGCTTTAAGAGCAAAATTGCCACTAAAAGAGGAAGTAATGTGTTTCACCTTGTGAGCAAAATAGATGGATATCATTATGAATCATTCTGTGTCACGCATTTTCTCGTATGGGAAATTCGTGACTCATATTGGTTTCTTGGAGACCTGTAACAGGAGAACATGCCGAAGGTTGTTTGAAATGCAGGATATTATTTTTTACAGGAGTTCTGTAGACTCAAAGGAAACCGTTTATAGGTTTCATATTAAGAAACTTTTCCTCTTTCTGATTCTATGTCAGCTTCTCCTGCCTCGTTTGTAGCATCAGTTACACTGTGGAGAGGAGCCAGTTGGTGGGGCTACAACATCTGGCAGGAATACCACCGGGACGCCCTCCTGGGGAGAGGAGAGGAGGGGGTCCCTTTGGACACACTGGAGATTATCTCTGTGCCGTTCTGGGAACATATTTCCCCCCAAGAGGTGCAGAGCATCCAGGCCGAGACTCTTCCCTCTCCACAGTTTAACCCTTCACAGATAAATTACAGCTTTCTCGTGTGGAAACTTTTCAGTGTTTTTACTCCAAATCACGGCCAGAAAGATTTAGTCGGTGGGTTGATATGGGCAGGGGCGGACTTAGCAGTTTGGGGGCCCTGGGCGAAAGATATCATGGGGTCCCCTGCATTTTTTTTTTCTTTAACCTAGGTTAAAACATTAAGTAACTTAGTCATTGGTCCACTAATAGATTGAATCAATGTCAAGAATCCAAATCTTTTGATAGGAATTTAAAAACTGAAATCTTTTTTAAACTGCCGTATGGCAGACCAGAACAGGAAATATGCAAGCTATAGCAATTGAGGATAAAAATGAATTTTTTTAGGATCAAACGTATAAACTGAGTTTACAAAAAAGGGTACCGGACACACATTTAATTTTATTATTATTAGCTATACATTCTATGGTGGCAGGTAAGGCACTGACCACACAACCTTGGTTGAAACATATTTCAATAAGGAACTAAAACTTGCACAAATTGTGTCCACACAAAATCAGAATAAAAAACGTTCAGTTGGACGGAAAACTGTCCAATCTGAGAACTTGGTGTTGATTGGAATATTCTATTGCTTCATCAAACGGAGGAGGACAAAAAAACTTTCAAGCGACAATTTCACTGATTTGGGGTGTTTTCTTATGATTTATGTAAATAATATTTATTTTAAACACTTCTATTAAGTGTTCGGGTTGAGGGCCCCAGAGATTTGGGGGCCGCAACCGAAAAGTTTGCCCCTGGATTTGGGCAAAAAAAAGGACAAACTTGTATGGGACATGCAGATGTACAAAACTTTATTATCATAAAGTGCTCAGTAAGCATGACAAGTCGTAGCTGGTAGATTGAGGTGTGTTATATGCAGTTTTCTTTGATTCGCTCTGAACCGTGCACACTGTGCAAGGAGCCTGTTTGTGCTATTCAAGTGTTAAGTTTGCGCTCTTTGCTTGCAGACCGACTGTTAGAAATTAGGCAATTGTAGTTGCGAACATCCTCTGGCTGTCCTACGTGCACCTACGGGTGCATCCTGTACATGCCGCATCTGCATGCTAACACAAGTGCTGTGCTGCACAAGGGGACAACAACAGCATCACCTGAACGTCATAAGCACAAGCATCTTTTATCAGCCTTACAAATGCTTCACGAAACACTTACCAAACACAAACACAATAATGGAATGTTCCAATTTCATGACGTCACTTAAGGAGGCCGCCCGACCCTCAAAGGAATTTAAGTTGCGGCTGCCTCTCTCTATGACTCTCCACAGGCCTGGACAACCCAAAGACCTGCAGAACTCAAACGGAAGCATGTGTGCACTGAAGACTTCCTGGGGCTTCTGTAAGGTTTGATTTCCAGGATTTGTCGTTCCAAACCAGTGAGTGGATGGATTTGAAGATGATTTGAACTTGTGCTTGGTATCACACCAGTTTTGGGTTTTAGCAAACACACTTGAGCTGTCACTCGCCTCTTTTTCTCTCTCAACTCTTCCACCAAGCCTCCATGTTCACATGTCAAACTTGAAAAAAGGCTACAGAAATGATCCCCATCCGGTTCAGTCAAGTTTAGCAGAAGGATTTGAACAAACCATAATTCCCTCTGGTGTAATTGATCCAGGATTTGTGCATGTTTTGATGTTTAAGTCCATATTTGAAATTCTAGACTTTCCCCTCGAAGAGCAGAGAGACTCCATCTATCCACAAATCAGGTCCCCCAGGACAGGTTGCTACTGTATCATTTCAGTTTTGCACTCAGTATTGTTGTACCCTAAAATAGCCAAAAAAGTACATTTGAACTTGGTAAAATAAGAGAGAATATGGAATGAACAGGTTGTAACGAAACTACTGAAACTGCTTCAGCATCAGCGAGGCAAGTGCAGCAGTGGCGAGCATAACAGCTCTGACTTTATTTCACTGTTTTATAGGGCGGCCGTGGTGCAGCGGTAGGGAGGTCGACTCCTGATCAGAAGTGAGCGAGTTCGACTCCCGCCTTGCCCGCCCATGTGTCGAAGTGTCCTTGGGCAAGACACTGAACCCCGCATTGCCTCTGGTGGTAGGTTGGCGCCAGTGTTTGGCCGCGGAGCCGCCACCAGTGTATGAATGTGTGTGTGAATGACTGTGAAGTGCTTTGGGCCCTCGGAGGAGGGTAGAAAGCGCTATACAAGTATTTATAGTGTCCAACGCTGCACAGCAGCAGCACTCGGGTTCACTCTTCAGGTTCAAATGACCTTGGAAGTTGAGGTAGTGCACCTGGAAAATTATCCAGCGCAATATTTCTCTGGAAACAAATGTAGTTTCTCAAGTTCATCGGACTAAAACAAAACCCAGTTAGAATATTCAGTGAAAAGAGATTTGATTTTTGTCAACTCTTTATATGTGGACGTACGGTTCGTTTCACAAATGAGTGGACGGCTGGTTCCACATGTAGCAGGTTTTAATGGTTTTAATGAAGAACAGCTAAAATTCAACATAGGTAAATCAGGGTCAAACGTTCAGAGGTCAATCACGAGCATGAGACCATCCAAGAAAAGACTAGAATTGTTAGGATCCAGGTGAGGGTCAGGGCAGGTGAGAACCAATCAGAGAATAAGTTGAGTCAGAGAACAGGAGACGAGGTTCAGACAGAAATGCTCAGTAATGCTGGCAGGGTGGTACAAACAATACCTCGCACTGAGTGAAGTGCTAATTGTCCTGTAGGTAATTGGCAATGAAAGTCAGCTCAGCGGCATCTGGGGAGGGTGCGCTGGGGTTGCTGGGAGATGTAGTGTCTTCTGTACTCTGGATTGCTCCCACCAGTGACCAGAGGGGGAGACAGAGCTCTGACTCCTGACGGTTTGGGCCCCCTTTGCATCCCTTTTTGAGTGTCCTCAACTTGTCGTTTTTTGGACGTGCTCGCTGTTCCCATTAAATCATGGGTCCCCAACCCTCGGGATATGGTACAGACGCGGAACCGGTACCTAGCTATGGTACTGGTTCAGGGCCCGGAGGTTTAATGGGAACAGCCGGCACATCAAAAAATGACGAGTTAGGGACACCCAAAATGTCAAAAAGTGTACTTAAACCATAAGTCAATTTATTATGAGTTGGTAGTGAGAATGAAAACGCACAATTTGATTCGATCTCTGTGATGTTTTGTTCCCTTATTTACTTTTGAGGTTTGAATTTCTATCGTAAGACTTTAAATAAACGTCAAAAGAACATGTGTGATAACCTTAAGCACCCTCCCCCTCCACAGCTAAAATCCTTTCGTGCCAAATCTGCTGAATTCTCAGTGTTGGTGAATCATAAATGTGTTCAGCTCGTATCTGCTGGAGCATCTGTTGTTCCCGTCTCTCTTGGTCGAGAACATTGGGATCCACGTCGTCTGCCGAGGTGATCCGACTACCAAGTACAACGGCATTAATAAAAACAGATTTTCTGCTTCATTTGGGAGAAACTGAAGAGATGGACTCCATGTAGGAAGAAGAAGAAAAGATGGTTCCTTAGAGACATTTCCAAAAACCTTCTGTATGACCTTCTGTGCTTCAGCTGCACCTCATTATACAAATGCTCTTAATTAGCTGTTTATTCATTCACTATTTATTAAGAAATTCTTTAAAATTCAACTAAAAATGCTCTTTTTTTCTTTGTTTTCAGCAGATGAACTCCCACTTTTACCTCTAGTCTGCAGATTAAACAGTAAATCTAGCAGTAAATGTTTAGGAGTCTGTCTTCCCTCCAAAAGTCAGGTTGGGATTAAACAGCTTGCCGCTGCCGCCTGTCTGATGAACGGAGCATGAGCGTGCATCAGACACTATCATTCTGCAGATCTACTTCATATTCTCAGCCTGTGATCTCACTCTGCACAAACAGATGCTGCGATTTCATTTTCACCGGCCCGTCCTCCTGCTACCTCAGCCTGTCAGAGGCCTGAAGCGTGTCTGACAGCTCAGCACCGCGCGCTGCAGCCCGCCAGGATCTCTGACTGCTGCAACATGCTCCGTATTAGCCTGGAAACACACTCTGAATACAATTACCACAGGTTCCTCATCAGTCTCTCGCAGGGCTGCGTCCCGGGAGCCCATGTTAAGATGAAATGAGTGATGTGCAATCTGTCACATCGCCTGGCTGCACACGAGGTCTTGGAAATCAGTGGAGTGGCTTTAATTTGCAGTTTAGATTTCTGCGCAGACAGGAGATGGTTTCAAGGTACATTTCAAGCAAATTTCCATCTGTGCTGCAGGAAAATATCTATGTTTTTATTCTTTTGATAATCATTTGAGGTGTCTTTTAAAGAAATGTAACTGGCTTTATTTTCTCAGTTAGGAAAACTCCAGAAATATTCCCTCAAATACAACATTTTACTTCAGCAGCACATCCGTTCCCTGATGAGTTTCTCAACCTTGGGTGAAGATGGAGTTGTAATTCACCCATTGATGACTATAATTAGTACGTTTTGGAGCTTTCCTTGGAGCAACTTGTCTTTTATTGAATAATACTTTTGCAAAACCTAATTTTCTACACGTAATAAATGGAAAATCAGTCTGACTTGTGGTCAGATAGATTTTTTTCCCCTAAATGTTTGCAATTTAAAACCTTTTCCAGATGTCCGCGCTCAACGAGGTAAAAGCTTTTTGTCGTTGAAGTCTGACCGTGCATTCTGATTGTTTTGCACAAACACATGCAGCTGTTCTGGGTCTAAACAACATAAAACTGTTTAGTTTCATGTGTTTAAGCATAACGACAAAAATTTGCATTTCCCACATTTCCTCCAGATATATAAAAAGTGCTCTAAAGGCACAGCATATGGTTGGCTTTTATAAATCTGCATAAATGTGCACATAAATGCATGGAAATATAAAAAAAATGTTTTAATTGGTGGTTTTTGGGTAGAGAACCATAAACAGGAAATGAGTTTTAGAATGAAAATGGTAATAGAAGCTTCAAAACTCAATTACTTTGGTTGTGCAATAAAAAGACAATTTTATAAAGTCGCTAAATAAAAAGTACAAAGCGGTAAAATCATTTATGCTGAAGTTAGCGGGATTTAAATCTCCTGATCAACACCTAATGATCTGCTTAACGGATGGTAGATCATTTTGATGTTCACTAATGAGGCTTTTTGTGTTTAGTAATAGAAAACATGCTAAAAAATGAAGTAAACTGAGCTGAATTCATAAGTAGCAGATTGTTTCATCATCCACAAGAGATTTTAGATTTAAATTCAATTAAGGGGCTTGATTTGGGGGCTTTGGTGGAGTGAGTCATTTTTTATAGAACAAAGAGTTTCATGAGTTTTCTCAAGACAAAAAAAGTATGAATACCTGTTATTTTAAAAACCCAAACAGTTGCAGACGTGAAAAAATAACATAAATGTGTTTTTTTTATTAATTTTTAGAGACTTTTGTTTCAATTTCCGTTTATACTAAAGATAAAAGATTCAAATTTTTGTAAGTTCTTTAATAACTGGAAAAGCTGCATCACCTGTGATAATGCTAGTATAAATGCTAGTGTGAGTCGTTGAAGATGCTGAAGCTTTTTTCCTGAAAATGGTGATGCAATTTACTTTAATTGCTGAAGGGATTCGCTGAAAATGCGAATGCTATTTGCAAAATGTTATATTTGCTAAAAGATTGGAAATTTTGTGCTGAAGTTGACTTAAATTACTTAAAAATGTTGCTGTACAATTGCCTAAAAATCCTCAATCTAAGCCATTTTTGCAAAATATAACATATCATATTTGCAATATAGTATGTTGCTTAAATATGAGCTAAACTCGAAAAGAAATGTGTCACACTGCAAAAACAAAATCTTTAAAAAGTAAAAGACTCTTGTTTCAAGAAGATTTGTTTTATTTTCCATCTTCCATGAAAAATACATTTATTAAGAAAGTTTTTCAATGGCGAAATAATGAGAACATTTGAGAAATCATGTCTGAGTGACTAGATTTTTTTTAAATAAGTATTCTTGGTAAAACCATTTTCTTACCACACTGACAGATTATTTTTTTCAAATTATTTAATGATTTTTTGTCATATTTCCACGGGGACAAATGCACTTTTTTTCATTGCTGCTTTAAATTAGATTTTGACCAAAAAAAAAATCAACATAACTAGTTTCTCAGTAATGTTAAGCAGAAGTTGTAGGGAAATAGTTTAACCACAAAAGACACGATCAAATCTTGAGGTCTCTCCTTGTTTACAAACCCTCCTCCCACCTCTGTGTTTCTGTGTACAGAGATAATGATCCGTTCCAGGTATTGATGGTGAAACAAGAAAAAGACAGCAGGTGTGGGAATTTATGAGAACGTCTAACTTTTCAGACGAGATCCTGTGTTTGAGGAGACGGGTCATCCGTTAGTTTGTTAAAACCGTCTGAGACACGAGAGGAATGGTTGGAAAGAGTTTAAAACACACATGAGCTTTCTGGACCAACAGAGAGTCAGTGGATATAAGTAGGAGTGAGTATTGTGATATGACATGTATCACGATAATGTGTCACAATATATATATATATCTCAAGACAGTATCAGAAACAGTTTTCACTAGTTTTTTAAAGAGTATGACTTAGAAAAAAATTAATAAACTTTTTACAATAATAAAGTGTTGGTGACACTTTAGATGAGGTGCTGCAAAACACTCAAAATAATCTTGACAAAGATAGTTAATACATTTGTTAAGCTTGTAAGCAGTTTATTAATATAGTCTTTGTAGACAATGGCCTCTCTTTAGATATAAATAAATGTATATAAGCACAAGTAAAGCGTGTTAAGAAATCTTATTATAAAGTGTAACCCATGATGCTTTTATTTTGGTAAATTAAGAAATGTTTGTTCTCAAAGAGGACAGTCAACATTGTCTGATTTCAGTATAAGAAAAAAAAGAATACTTTGTTTTTACCATTAAGGTACTATAAGTATGGCGGAAAAAACTGAAAAGTGTTTTTTTATTTTCTACATCGAATCCATACTGTTAAAACGATTTATTTTGGTGCCTCAACAATGCTTGAACAGGTGCTTGCGAAATAAAAACTGATTTTTTTTCTCCAGAAACATTTAAATAAGATTAAAAAGCATGCTCAAAATTGGCCACGAGGCACCAAAATCTCTATTTTTATATTGTACCGGTGTGCCGGCACAAAGGTTCGGTTCCCAACCCAAAACTAAGTTGTGTATATCTTACTGAGCTCATAGCAGATACGGTAACAGTAGCACCAACGACAGAATAATTCAAGACGGCTCTCATGAGATCCTGTTGTTGTGGTGCAGTGTAGAGCTGCTCAAAGAAGCTGAATGGACCACACGTTTTCTTATAAGTAATAAATACTGTCCTGGGAGCATTTTAAATTGATACAAATGAAGTATCGCAATTTTTGATCGTATCGATTTTTTTCCAACACCCCTAATGATAAGTTGTTTGTCGTAAAAAATCTTGAAATTACAACTTTAAAAATGTTACCTTCCATTTCGTACTCTTAAAAAATTCAGGTGAAAATACACAATTTGCACGTTATTCGACTACGGGTGTAAAATTCCAATCATGGATGATGTCATCAGCAGGTGTCACATTTCCCAGCCATTTGACCATGACCATGTGACCAATGTGACCCGAGTGATTGTCAGTGGTGTGAAGTACTTGGGTAAATGAACTTTACTTAAGTATGTCCTCGGATACTTCGTACTTGTACTGACAACAACAATGTACCGTTACTATCACATTGTGATGATAAGTCCACTTTTTTTTAACAAATGAGTGAGACTTTAATGTTCTAATTTTTATGTCTTTTTGTCCATTTTTCACCAAAAGACAACCCATATTCACCCGAAAAGCGTAAGTAGCTATTCTTAGTTTGGTTTAGGGAACTAACGAACTTTTACAAAAAAAAACATGGTTTTCTGGGTGTCATTGAGTCAACACTGATAGAAACTAGATAAAAAATATAAATGTATCTTTAACAGATTGAGAAAATAACTCTTGACAACCTTAATCCTGAGCTGATTTTGTTATATTTTGTATTTTCTCTGCCACTTACCCAGCAGTCCTTTGTCAGCGTTGGATATGCACATGTCCTTCTCTGCACTGGGCAAGACAAAACCCACCACGAAGCCGTCCACGCCATCCGCCATCAGTGCCAGCCCCAGCACGAAGAACAGCATCCACTGAAAGCGTCCGTGACCACAGTCCTCCATGATGGTCTCGTACTGCTCAGGCAGGTTCTCCTCCTCCTCCTCCTGCTGCGCCGCCTGGCGGGCCTTCCTTTTGGCCTCCAAGCGAGCTGCCCGCCGGGCCTCCTTGATCTCATCGGGGTGGGGGATGCCTTGGTACTCCCCTTCATACATCTGGTCATCCTCGTCGGCCCCTTCTGTGGCGTCACTGGCGGCATCGTCGTCCTGTTGGGGGTAGTCTGTCTGGTAAGGGTATCCATCTTGACCTCCTCCGTCTTGGGTGTAGGTGTACTCTCCACCCTCTGTCATCTGCTGGTTCACATTGTTCTGATAGGGGTCATCCATGGTTGGCGGGGGGTGGCTTTGTCGTGTAGCTGAGGTCTGCTGAGGAAGCTCAACTTGTCAGCTATAATGGCATAATCCTCCCAACGAGCCGTGAGCTACTCTCAGCGCTGCGGCAGCCTTCTTGATCCCAGGTGTCAGAGGAAAAGTCGGGTCTTTGCTGGTTCGCTCTCACGTTTAAGGCCTCGGGCGCTGCACTGGTCAACTGTTACCTCCCTTGATGTGCACCGTGCTGCATGCTGAGCCTAAAAAAATAGCTGAATGTTAGCATGAGAGAAAAAGAATACACTGCTGGGACAGTTTGTGGCCTTCAAGACCCAAAGAAGATCCATCCAATCACTGTACAGCAAGACTATAAAGCACATGTGTCAGAGTCAAGGCCCGGGGGCCGGATCTGGCCCCCAAGGGTAATTATATCCGACCCTCCAGATCATTTTATTTTATTGGTATTAATGTTATCTTGCACTCGTTTCTAACTTTGACATAATATATTTCTTGGAGAGTAAAATATTGAAAGTTATTTAAGATTTAAGTTGATTTACTCTGGAAATATATTCCTACCTTTTTATTATTCATAGTTATGTTAAAAAGTTATATTTTTAAAGTTTTAATAATGCAGTTTTAGTTTGCTCAATAAATGTTAAACCTGTTCGGTGTGTTTTTGCGTTTTGTCCCCCTGTGTGATTGAATTTGACACCTCTGCTATGAAGGTTTATGTTTATAGAATGTTATTGTGGCATTTCACCAATCGTGGAGGACACATATACTTGCAGGAGAAAATATGTGAACTATTATGCATAAACTGGACACTATTGTGTGAAACATAGAGCTGGGTGTGGATAAGAATTTACAGAAACGATTCGATTTGATTCACAAGAACCTGGATCGATTAGATTCCAAGTTTTTGCGTTTCTTTCATTCTTAAGTTTACACATTTAGACAAAACTTGCTTAGAAATAAATTAATAATCTACTTTGTGTTTTAAATCTTAAAAGGAGAAGTTCTAACAAAAATGTTCAGATCATTAACGTTGTAAACACTGTCTGCTTCTCCTGGAGGACGTTTCCGTTTGACCACTGGGTGGCAGTAGCACTATAGGATCACACCTTATCCCAGAAGAAGAAGAAAGTATGAGCAAAAAAACAGTGCTTTAGAACCCAAATGGTCACTTAAAAAATATGTCCTTAAAAGAGTTTGAAAAGTTCGTGCCTGTGAGTTAATAAAGATGTTCATTTAGTCAGTGATGTTTATTTAGGTCGAATGAGCGTTAGCATTAGCCGTCCTATGGGAAATTCCTTTAAACGTTAGCATCAAGCTATCAGACTTTATCTTTATGTGCTAAATCGATTTATACTTTCATAAATCAATTATAGACCTATTAAGCTTAAGTTGATTCAAATTGATAAGTTGATGTTATCAATCCAGCCCTAGTTAAGCAGGCAATGTTTTTCTCCATTGTTGTGGTTTGGACTGAGATAAAATAAAAAAAAATAAAAAACTCCCCAAACGGTTCATGTACTTTCTCTTGCAGCTGTATTAAAATAAATATTTACATTTCTGAGTATTTCTTTAATCAAATTGTTGAGAATTTTTTTAAAAAAGTGTTTTTTGTGGGGTTTAGGGGGCGGGGTTGCTCCGCCCACAACTCAGAAGCAAATTTTTTATGAACTTTTGGCATCAAAATACGTCAAAAGTTCATCAAAGGGAGACTTTAAATCACCTTTTTGTTTTTTCAAATAGTTCTTTAACACAAAAAATCTTTAACATACTTTTAATTTTCAACTATTAACACGATCAACGTTATTCCAGTAGATTCTGAAGGAGAAAAGCGGCTCGTCGAGCCGCTTTTCTCCTTCAGACTCTACTGGAATAATGTTGTTCGTGTTAACGGTAGAAAAGTTACAGTAAATCAAAGAAAATAAACACTGGAACTCCAGTTTTGATCTACAAAAGTAGATTATCTAATTGTTTTATATTCCATTTTCTTCCCTTAAAACACATTTTAACGCTATATTTTATTCAATTACAATCATGAAGCACATCAATAGTTTCCATTGAGGAAAAAAAAAGCCTCTAACGCCGGTTTCCCCCTTCCCTGCGGGCTGTTTGTCCTTCTGCACAGGCAGATAATCTCATCGTCTTCTCGCTCAAACGATCCGACGCCATTTTGATCCATCAGCAGCCCCCGCTGTGACGGCGACACGTTCAGATCCCGTTTTTTCTGTTTTTTTTTTAATGCTGCAGCAGTAGAGGCTGAAAGCAGCAAACGGCGCAGATTAAACCCACAGCTCCTCAGCATTGTTGTCACATCAATTACCGTTGGGATTAAACGACTTGTACAGTGAAGTGAAACTGGCACCCCGAGGCCACGTCTTCTGAACATTTGAGATAAGCAACTGATTGAACATTTTTTCCATACCTGGAACACAAGTCAGCAAAGAATGAAGCACGTTTTGGTCTTAAATATCCTGCCTGAGCCCAGTTAATGACCTTTGTTTAATCTAGATGCCACTTTTAATTACTTTTCCCAGTAAAACGTCTCAGTCTGTGTTTTTTCTCCTTCATTTATGCACTTCCTGAATCATTCGGAGGAATTTCCTCTGCAGGAACATTTGCAGTCTTTCTGCTGCAGAGCCTGAATGACAGTCATTTAATCCAGATTAGGACTTCAGATTTTTTTTTTCATTTCGCCCCTGTTGAATCACATTATTGTTTCACTGTGAAAGTCAGAAAGGTGGCTGACAGCAGCGCTGGATTAAGGAGTCTTGATTGAAATGCTTTAATGTATTTGCTGCTCTCTCTTTGTGGCTTTAAAAAAATCTGGCGATGGAGAAACGTGCACAGATCAGGTGATCACAGGAGATCACAGCATTTTTTTTTTTTTTGCATGAATAAAACAAGAGCAGAGGAGGATTATGGGAGGATCGATGCTCGGTCCGGTTCAGGAACCCGGTGCTGCTTTCATCATCGCTCTGCAGCGTCTGTATGGACACAGCTGCCGCTTACATAACAGCTGGACTGGCTTCTCCTCTTCCCCCCTCCTCCCTCCGCTCTCACGGTATTGATCAGCATGTGTGCTCAGATTCAGATGTCAGAACGCCTTTCATGGCGCTGCAGATTTGGAATAGGTCACGATCAGTTTTCCTGTGAGAGCGCCCGAAAGTCAGCAAGTCCCTTTGAAAGAGTGAAGATCAATGTGGGCCAAACGGAGAGGTCGCTCTGACAGATTTTTATTTATTTGTGCGAGGAAAATGTTTCAATTTCACCAGTGACCTTTTTCTCCTCCGATCAGTAGTTGAGTCCATCTCTGCCGTCTCCACTTCATCTAAACCCGTTCTTTGGAGATGAAATGAGGAGACGCTCACTTTTGTCTTCTCATTTCACCTGTTTGGTTTTGTAGATCTCAGCAGGTTTTACGCAATTCTTCTGAAGGTGTCTTTTGATTGCTTTGACCTCTAAAATGTCAATTTTTGCCTTTTACCGTCAGGCCTCTGGAACTTCTGCCCCACCAAACCGTTGATTTCAGTCGAGAACTGGAATAAACTGTCAAATTTTCGCCTGTTTTTACTGAGCACAAAACTTTCACGTTAAGAGTTTTTAGGAACCTAAACTTGGATAGATTGGCATCAAAATGCAGTTATATTTAAACAAAAACGGCAAAAATTGATGTCCGAGCGACAATTTGGAAGTTTTTATCCCATGCAACAGACTGTACAGACCTTGAAAAAAAAAGTTTTTGGGTTATTTGGCCGTTAATTCAGCGGCCTGCAGAAGTTTGAAGATGAGGAGAACCTTTTTTTCTAATAAAAACATTCATCTGTAAACAGCGTCTCTCACAGATATTCAGCCTTGAATGAGATGTTCTCCTTCAGTCAAACTCTGGATAATGTGACCATCAGAAAAATGTGTACCTTTTTTTTATCATTTTAATAAAAGTGTCAGACGTTGACACAATGATTCAGAACCAGTTCGCAGGTTTTGATGGATGCACAGAAATTCATTAAACAACAGAAAGTTGCTTTGCAGAAGGTGACACCAAACATGGCTCCTCAGCCATCATTTCCCTCTCTGCTTCACAAAATGAATCCAACAAAGCCACAAGTTAAAAGTGAAAACTTACCAGAGCGGACGTTCATAATCATGAAAGACTTCTAAAAAAAAGGCATTAGAAAAGAAATCCAAGTAGCATTTTCAAATGTCCGGCGTCTACATGACACTTTATCCCGAGGCCGAGCTGCAGCCAAACCTGAGGGATTAGGACACAGGCTCATGCCCCCCCCATCACTCGCACTCACCACCCCTCCCACACGGACACAACCCCCACTTTCCCCAGCCTCATGGTTCAGTCCTCAGTGCTGACAGCTGACTGCAAACTGCTGTGATTCAACAGGATGTTTTGTCTTCTTGCGATATTCCAGCGGGGGGGTCAGAGGTCACTGTCAGTAGACAGACTCTGGCGGTGTGTTTTCCTTTTCTTTTCTCGTTTCAGCACAGCATACAAGGCCGGTTGAGTGGGGCAGATCCTTGTTGCCATGGAAACTTCATCACTGATGCTCTGCATAAAATGTAAAACATTCCGACCGGAGATCCCAGAGCTTCACTTTGGTTCCTGACCACCTGCAGGTCCTGATGTCCCATTTTTGTCCCATAAACTGAATGGGGACTGAGTCCTGTGGTGGATCTCCATGGCAACTCCCTGGTTAAAGAATTCAGAGAAAATGTCTGAAATATTAATTTTCTTTGGAATCAGGAGGTTGGAGAAACATGCTCCATGTCTTTGAGTGTGAAGGTTGGAGATTTAAGTGTTCTGGAAAGCATTTTTTCTTCGGTTTGGAAACTCCCTCCAATGAATGTGGAGTCATTGGTGTTCTCGGGTCCCTTGTCGAGACACCCAAAACGTTAAAAAGTGATGCGGAAAGAGGCCGAACTATGCGTCCATACATGATGAGTTGGGAGTGAGAATTTTGGCATTTTTCTGATGATTGAGGACAAATATGAAAAAATAAAATAAAATAAAAGTTGAAATTCTTCATTAAAATGTCTGAATGAATGTAGCAGAAAAAATACTCTTTGGAAAAAAAACTTATTTGCGTGATTTAAAATACTCCACAAGCTTCCTGCTACGAGCTCAAACCAAAAGGGAGGGGAAGGGGGGCTGGGGTTGCTCTGCACCAACGGTCCCGTCCACTACTCAGAGGGGAATTTCTGCTGAACTCCTGCCACTCTGCAGAAACTATGTCACAGAAAAACAATAGATTTTTTTTTTTAATTTTGGAAAAAATGGCATCATCATAAATAACCTTTTTTTTTACCTCTTCACATTTATCTTTAAAAGAGCTTTTGAGAAAATGCTTGATATCCATATTTTTAGTATAATCCCTGCTCCTTTTTTTATATTTTCTATTATATTTACAATGAGTATAAAACTGTCCAGAAAATGTAATTCCAAAATTAGATATGGTCTTTTTTATGGCAAAAAACACATGAAAAGTTTTTAGGTTCTATAACACAGATCAAATGTGTCGAGACAAAATAAATAATCCTAAAACAAAGCAAAGACAAAATAGCCTGAAAAATGTAGAGAAGCTACAATTAAAAACAAATTATTTTAAGGAAATGTAGTCATATTGACATTTTTTTAACTACTAATAACCTTTCATTAAGTTAAATACAATAAAACATGTAAAGTTGGTGGACTTCTCTTGTGTCTAATACGAATGTTTGTTTTTATTTATTAAGATCTAGGATGTGTTTCATTGTAAGTTTTATGTACATGTTGACTTTGACCATAAATGGGCATGTCCTGTGGTTATATGCTGAATAAATGAAATGAAATTCTGCAAGGATTTATTCCAAGTCAAGAAACAATTGTGTGTCCTACCAACTAATGTTTATTTCAATGCAAATTTGTAAAAGATAAAACCTTTTTAAACCTTTATGTAAAATGTTGAAAGAATATTCATTTGATGGGGACGTCGGTGCATTTTCTACGTCATTGTAAACAACCAATGAGATTGGCGAAACCACTGGTGAATTCCTAGATTACTGAAAAAGACAACTTTTATAACGGCTCATTAGATGATCGGAGTGGGTCTTTAAATACAGAAAAGTTTGGGTTTTAGTTGATTTAAAATAGATTGTTTTCGTATAATTTGTTTGGTTATGAGTGCTTGAGGTCAACTAAACATTCAACACAGACAAACTACAACTAGTATTCGCATAATCTATGTAAAAGTTTGAAATGCAAACAAACTTGATTCTACAAAACGGTACTTTATTTGTGCACAAAATATCCACAAGTTGACTTAATCTATTGTTAAATTTTGACTATATTTTACTGTTTAAAGAACTTTTACTCATTAATGTTTTAATTCAACACCCAATTAAAAATAAGGATGCTAAAAGTGCTTTTCACACCAAAGTAAACGTATATTGTAGTTTTTGCCCAAAAATACCATCAAAGTCATCAAGTTCCTTTTACAACAGATAGAGGTGTTCTCTGCCCCCCTCTCTGATGACATGGTACGGTCCACCATGGGGCATCATTTTAGAGAGTAGATGTCTAGCATAGAGGCAAAGCTCTCTAATCCAAAGGCCAGATAATACGAGTGCAAAGAGGATTAGCTCCACCCCAGCAGATCCATTGGCTAAATTTAGCCCCCGTACTCTCAGTCTTAACCATTCTGTGTTTGGCTCCTCCTCCTCTCAGGGTCGCTGGCCACTCCCACCGTCCATCCACGCAGGGACGCTGTCCACAAATCACATGCATTTCAGAACTCCAAATAATCCCACGTCACCACCTTTCCCTTGTGGGATTATGTAAATGTGAAATATTCTGTGAGGGTCAAGTACTGTTTGTCGTCTCTGGCCTCCATCTGCAGAGCTCGCTGTTCTGACGGCGCTCTGGGATTACGGGTGATGGGCCTTCCCTGGAAGGAGGAGGAGCAACCTTGCTAACTCTCTGGAAAGGACTTCCGTTCCAAGTCTGAACCCATTCACTTACTTTTATCTACAAGGATGTCCAAATGTACCCAAATAGAGACTGCTTTAATATTTTTAAAGGTTTAAAATCACCTTCAATAAAATACAAGGAAACTATCTCAGGGTGATCGATTTAACTAAAGAGATTTCCTCCTTTAGACTACTTCTCTTTGTTTTTGGAGAGATTCCTCCTCTGAGGCCCCTCTGGGTTTGCTGCTCAGGTGTCATTCCTTCTCAGGTCTTGTTTTTATCTTTGTCAGAATCACATCTTTTATTTCAGAGAACAAAAGAACTTTATCAGCTGGCAAACAAGTCTGCAGTTTCTGTCGTTGGTTGAAAGAAACAAATTAATGTTTCACTGCTTTCTGCAAAAATGTACCACCAAAATTCAAACTTCATTTGATGAAACTCTGATGAAAGCTGTGTTTTTTTTTGGTTTTCTTCTGAAGATGGAGGACATATAAAAAAGAAAATTGTTGTGAATCAGAAGCTTATTTGTGATGTAGAAAATACTCTGGGCGAGCCACAAGCTCCCTGCTGCGCTCCATTCTGATGCATCCACTTGTAGGCGTCTAGATCAAACTTCGGCCCTGGGGCCACATGCGGCCCCTCAAGCTACTCAACCCGGCCCCCCATACTTGAATACTTTTTATTGAAAATCCTTTTTAATGTCTTATTTTCTGGTGTCTCCCCACAGATTGCACACTACAAATAAACTGACCTTCATCTAGGTGCAGTAAGTTACTCTGCGTTCATGTATTGTTAGAATATTTGCTGGTTTTCCGACGTTCCCAGTAATATTTCTGATCATTCCAACATCACACAAACGCAGCATTTCTCTAAGATTGCCTTTTTTCCCCCCTGAATGACGTTAACCCATCTGCGCTCTGAAATGAGAACAAAACCCAAAGTTTTGGAAATAAAAACTCCAAAATGTTCTATTTAAAAAATATATACATTTATTTTGAAGGTTGACCAAACACTAAATCAACTTTGTTGGCTGCTGACCTCTATAAATGGGGTTTTAAAAGGGATGTCTGTTGGGTATTGCCACATTTTAAATTAAAATTAAAACAAATAGTTAAAATAAACTTGATTAATTCCTGAAATTATAACCAGAAACAGTCTGTGTGCTGCCCCCCTGCTGGTATTACAGTTGAATTTTGTGATTGGTCAACTGGTGTAAATCCCACATCTTTTCCAGTATAAAAGCCCCGCCCATCTTTGAAGCTGTAAGTGTCGGTTGTTCTGTGTTAGCTTTAGCATAGCTCGTGGGTGGTTTGTCTTCAATTGTCAAAAAATCTACTGGCTTGCACAACTTTCCAGTGTACTTGGAAGTTAGGGAACAGTGTAATCCAGCGAACTCCATTGTGGTGATAGAATTTGCAACGAACGTTTCACTCGGGAGTATTAGCTTAATACGTTAGCCTTTATTAGCTGATGATGCTAGCATCATTTTACCACTCAGACACAGGTCCTGTACGGTCCTGCAAACCCCTGTGTGGTGCTGGATGTTGTGTCAAGATATGCATCCCCTGTAAGAATTTGTGTCCCCTGTCACTGGCATCATTGATTTTTTTTTTAATTCATATTGCATTATAGACAGAGATAAACCCTTTACCTCCACAGAAGGTTCTGTGGTGAAACCATAGACATATATTATTATCACTATTTCACAATCTACAGTCAATGGACGAACCTTCAATTATTGAAGACACACTGTAGCCTCCCTTAGCCCCTTTTTTATATTTTTCAAATCTGGGTAGAGAGTGAAGTGAGCCTCCAACTGTCCTTTTGTGTTACCCTTTAAATCAAAATTTAAGCACATTTTTGTCCACATTCCTTGTCATTTCTTTCCCTTTTCACGTCAAAAAGTTAAGTTTTAAAAAATGTCGTGTTCAATAGATGTTTATCCTGTTCGACAGGAAGGGAAGGCGGAGTTACTCCGCTCTAAAAGTCCCGCCCACAACTAACAGGTGAATTTTTTACTTACTACTGCAGCTCTGCAGAAACTATGTCCAAGAAAATGACAAGTTTTTTGACAAAAACATCATAATTAAAAGACCATTTGGACTGCTTTAAATCAACGTTTCGTTCTGCAGAATTGTCTGATGTGTCTCCTCTTTGGGTGGGGACATGCTAAAGACCGGTGGTTGAGCATGAAGTCGGTTTGTTTACCCCAGTGCTCTGCCTTTCCAGTCATTAGTAAGGAGTCACTGTGCCTCCACACCTCCTGTTTGCCCCTCATTAAAGAGGAGGGACCTGACAGACTTAATCTGCTCGGCTTTAGTGAATGGAGGTGGGACGCGGAGGTGGGAGGGAAGAAGGTCCGACCTCCTCAAATCCTCTCTCGTTTGGTCGGACACGCCAACTTGGCTGAAGGGATCACCTTTCCTCTGGCGGGGATCCAGCTCTGCACTGGTAGATGCCTGGATGAAGCTTAAAGGTTGGCAAACTTCGATTCAAAGTGAGGCAGACGGCCAAATGCGTGGGGAGCATCCAGTCATGGTTTTGAGGGTCTAAAATCAGAGTTTTCTTGGGTTTGTTTCATCCAGAAACAGTGATGTGATTTAAACTCAGACAGTAAATCCCAGGAGATGGGATCATCTGGATTTACTGACCAGGAACGCCGCACATGCTGACATCTTGTGGACGTTTTTGAGACTAGAACTTAATTGTATGAATGTTTTGTAAGGACATTATTAAGGACACTATTAAGGACGTTATCACTTGTAATTTTATTATTCGTAAACTTCACGGTTTGTACAATTTTACGCAATTTGTACGATTTTTCAGCCCCATTGAAATAAATGGGAATTTTTCAAATTTCTCCAATTTTTGTAATTAAGAACACTCAACATGTTCAGAAAATGTATTGTTTTATTTTTGATGTCGTTAAATTTCACAAAAATGTTGAAATTTGACACATTTTTTTTACGATTTTATTGAATTTTGCCATTTCTTTCATGCAATTCATCAAAATTTTTTGTGCAATTTAAAACCAGTGCAATAGCATGTTGAGGACATCAATACTACTGAGGTTTTTAAGGCTAATTTTGAGCTTAGCTAACATTTTAGCAACAAGCTAACGTGTTTGGATGAAAAAAAAACATCCTATGGGGTTTTTTGGGGAGTTATTCTTGAGTCTAGCTAAAATTTTTGCACCATGCTAACATTTTGGACTAATTTGGCATCAAATTAGCTTTTTAGGGGCTAATTCTGAGTTAAGCTAGTATTTTAGCAATGTGCTAGCATTTATGTGGCTAATTTGGCATCTACTGAGGATTTTTTAACTTATTTGGAGTTAAGCTAATATTTTAGCAATTTGTTAGCTTATTTGGCTAATTCTACTGAAGTTTTCTTGGGCTAATTTAGAGTTAAGATAATATTTTAGCAACATTACATTATTTTTGTTATAAGAATCTTCAAATTCTTTATGGACTTCCTGCAAATTATGCAAATTTGGTATCAAAATGTTCAGCACGTTCATGACATTCAGCAGTTAAAATTTCTTCAGCATCTTCAGCAAACAGCTTAAGCATCTTTAGAAACCACATTCAGCCAAAAACCTTCACACAAGCATTAGTTATCCATTTGCATCCTGATTATCTCCAGGTTTAAATTTCAAAACATTTACTAGTAAATATTCCTTTAACACACAATTTAGTGAAACAAAAGACAATCAGGAGGATTCCAAGAGTGATGCTTTCTGGCTGAACGACAGCAGCATGACTGCTTTTCTTATCTCTGCAATTACAGCTCTCAGTATCTTGATAATTCGGAGGTGCGTTTTGATGCTCGCAGACGTTTCTGCACGCCGAGATGAAGAAAATGAGGAGTTGTGTGAAAAATCACACATCCAGAGTCAATTTAGAGTTGACAGTCACGGAGAATTGGTGTGAAATGTCTTGAGAATTGTTGTAGCTGTACGGTGAGCATGTTAAAAGCGGCGCTGGAACAAAGGTGGCAGCTGAGCGAGAGGAAAGCAGACAGCTTCAGCCCAGAAGGAGCTTTCAGAGCTGGTTTTGATCTTTGCGGTGTCAGAATGTGTCAATAATCAAGGGAGGTTTCAAAGCACAATAATCTGGATCCCCTTTTTTTCCTGATCATTTATGATTTTTCTGCTCCAATTAATGTCGTTATAATTCACCCTCGGCGATTAATTTAATTATCACCTGACTGCACGCTTTAGCTTTTACCATCTGCTCGACTTTCACAACCGGTTCCCTCCTCTTGCCGCCATCCGCAGAGCTAACCTACTTTATCAAATCTGCCAAACATTAAATATTACATTCATGGAGTCGGTGTGGAGCTCAGACAACAAATAAAAGAAGCTCCAGCGCTTCTTCCTTCAGCAGACGCGGGAGCATCCTCTTCAAACCAAAAGAGACAGTTGTAGTAAAAAGTGAGGCTGTTTCTGTCACACCGTGTTGCATCCTGGGACAGAAGTAACACCTTGTTAAATCACTCTCACGTTACCTGAGTCTGATGCCGCTGTTGCCTTGTGAACTCTTCTTTAGACTGAAAACTGGAAAGAAACTTGTGTGAACTTGTTATAGCAGCAGGAATAATCCAGTTGGCTTGTTTTCTGCAAATCTAGCAACTCCCAAGTAATCAATTCATCCAAAACAAAATAAAACAAAACACTTACAGAAATAAAAAAACATTATTTGTTTTACTGGAGCCATGAAGCGGGGTAAAATTTATGTCAAGACTTTGTAGAACTATTGAAACTAATTCTTAAAGTTCTTTGCTATTTTGAATTTTATAATTTTTGTACTTATGCACAAAATGTATTGTATGAGTTACAAATCAAGAATTACGCTTGTGCAAATCCAACGCTTTGCAAAAATCCAAAATTAAGCATAAATCAAAAATTACACACAAATTATGCAGAAATCAGGAATTACACAAACCCAAAGTTACAGACAGACACGTTACATACAAATTAAGAATTATGCTCAAATCTAAAGTTGCGCACAATTCTAAACTTACACAAATATTTCAAAATTACGCAAAAATAAAAATTTTTGCTCAAATCCAAACCTATGCACAAATCCAAAGTTACACACATATTCGAAGTGACTCACAAATCCAAAGTTACACACAAATCAAGAATTACACTCGAACAAATTCAAGGTTTTCTCTCCATTTTTTTCTGCAATTTTCTGAAATTTTTTCTGCAGAAAACCCTAAAAATACCAACTTATTGATGCCTCCAAATACATTTATTTATTTATTTTTAGCTTGAACACTCATAGAAACGTACTTAAAACCGTAATAAATACACATTCACTTACTAAATATACTCTGAGTGTTACTACACACACTTACATTTTAACACTTGTATGTTGGTAGTCCACTTTATTTATGTATTTATTTATTTTTGTTGGTTTACAACAAGAGGAGGAAGGAAAACTTCCTTATTCTCACCCCTAAGTATCCATATCAACTATGGTGTCATGCAAATCTTATTATTTAATGTACTGAAGAGTCATAATCTGATTGATTCATGAGTCAAAATCCTGACAGTGGGTATTGTTTTTTTATCCTCTCACAGACGGATGGAGTTCTTGGTTGTGACAGAAAGAACAGTTTGCCAACTGAATCCTGAATAAAGGTGTTTGTAAACCAAAGACAGCTGAGGCCGAACACGTTCAGATGAATCCCACATCTGAGTGAGCGCGGAGCAGACGTGACGTCAGCTTCTCAGCCTCCTCTAGAACAATGTTGAGCGTTGACCGTCTCCGAGTGTCCTTCACCTCTGCTGCTTTTCACTTCCTGTCTTTATTCTGTGATGCTTTGCAGCAAAGTTAATGAAAAGTGTGAACTGAATGAACGGTCGGAAGTTGTCCTATTTAATGATACTGCTGCTTTGAATCTAAAATAACTACTTATTAAGAGGATAATGTCAGGATTATGTTTTATAGACCGAACATCTATTTCTGAGCTACAAATGTGTTTAACAGCTTCATATGATGAAATTCTGGTACAGAAACAGCTAAAGCAATGTCACAGAAATGTGTGATTCAAATGAAGCAAATCTAAAACAAGTTTACAACCTCTACTTCCCAAAACTTTATTTTCTAAATTTCATGACACAATTTTTTTTTTGCACATCTACGCAGACAAAAACATCAATAACTTACACGGCTGTTTTTTAACTAACAGAAACTCATTAAATACAAATAAATCAACTGAAATTAAATAAAAATCAACTAAAGTCATAAAGATGAAAATTATATTAAAGATCCACTCCACTGAAAATGATGTTTTTAACATGTTTTTGTGGCATTTTCTTCAGAACGGAGGACAAGAAAACTAAGCTGAAAATTATATTTGTGAGTATTTTTTAATTTCTTTAAACCGTGAGTCAGGAGGAGACAAAAAAATGCAGTTTGACAAAGAGTGTGTTTATTACATAGAATATATGCTGGCCTCTGGCTCAAAACTGTACAGCTGGAAAGCTCAGATATTGCTCATCTTTTATTGCTGCACCGCTAATATTAGATAATGAGGGGCTGTAAGCTAGTGGGAAAGCACGTAAAAACAGATCTCAGCCATGAGGATTGGAAGATTGGGTGAGATTGCCTCATTACAGCTGCTCTGCAGTAACTGTCCTAGAAAAATATGTGTTTTCTTTAATTTTGGTTAAAAAACAGCATAAAACACCACTGGGAATGCGTTTAAAATGGATCAAAAGATGATTAAAGTGGATCTTACTGAGAAGACAAAATGAGACCTGGAAAATTTTGCATGAAGCTACATTCACACCGCATTCAGCAAAGCTTGTTCAAGCATCCACTTTCAATGAAAAGTCAATGTAAACGCTAATTTGGGCTTCTGCATTTGAAACTCTCATGTAGCATTCACACTGGATACATGAACACACATTCAGCAGGTGGTGTTCACACTGGACCAGCGCCCGACAAGCATGGAGCGACAGGGAGGAGAGTCTTCTTCGTTTGTGTTTTTACTGTTTATTGGTGCTCAACCACCACCTATGGTGGGATAAGATTTGAAATGTCAAAATAGTGAAAATCTTGTTCCCAGCCTTTTGTTTTCACGGCCCTGCTCCAAAAAAAATCTGTCAGTGTCATTTGAATCCAACTGGGCAGAAAAAGCGCAAGTACCACTTCCTCCTTGGTGATCATGTTAACAACGGTTGGTATGAATGTTTTGAAGCAGACGCCACCCACACGTCACCACCAAATCCGAGTCCCTGATTGGTCACAGTGCTGCGATTAAGCGTACAAAAGTTAAACCGGTTGAACTTGTGTTTCAGATTTAACAGAGTAAATGTAAATCTACTTGCAACAGGAGTTTGACCAGTCAAGGACTCTGATTTGGAAGTGACATATGCGTGGCTTCCTATTTCATTCATTGCAGTTTGTACCTGTCCAGAATTATATGACACCAAAACTATGTCCAAATTTGCTCACTACTCACTACATAGTGGGCTATGTAGTCTGTTCATAGTGCGGGACTATGTAGTGCCCTGGATTTTAAAGGTAATTCGGACACGACGCTCACTACTTTTCTTTCGTTTCTCTAAACACCAGGTATGACGTCACTTATTTCACGAAGTGAAAATCGAATAAATACGAACATGTCCCAATTTTATTTATGACTCCACTGTGTTCTGATGGTGAAAATGTGGATGGTTTATTCAAAAATAACACTTAAACACGTTTTTTTGTTCGAAAATGTTTGACCGCAATGCATTGTGGTCTATTTTTGCTAATCTAATGAGCATCAGTGCATGCTAGTTTTTCGCAAAGACTTCGGAGAAGTTTCGAGTGCGCTCGATTTTGGAATTAGTAGATTCGGACAGCACCAGAAAATGATGAACGCACTATATAGTGATTGGGGGGGGATTCAGACACAATCTATGATTCCAAAATCGAGTTTCCCAAGAAATTTCCCAGAATCCTCAGCCAAAAACTAGTGTGCCACGATGCTCACTACAATGGCTAATATAGATCACAATACATTGCGTTTGAACTATTTTTGTGAAAAATGTGTTTGAAACCATCCACATTATCAAAATATTTAAATAGTTTTTTAGTAACTAGTGAGTAGGGAAGGGATTTAGACATATCTCAAGTCTTTCATACATCGTAATAGATCTGTGAAAAAAGCCTGGAACAAGATTCACCAGATTTGCACCCTTTGACATTTTCCACTAAGTCTCTTCCAACTGTAGATGACGGACATGTGCTAGTAAACAGTAGAAAAAGAAAAAGATCAAGAAGTCCCTCCCTGCTTGTCCAGTGTGAACACCATGTGCTGAACAGCTTTACACTGTGACGCAAACTGATTCCAAATTCCAAAATAGCCACTAAACTGTTTAACATACAAGAGAAAAACCTAAAAACTACTGTAAGAGTGTCCGACCACAATGAGACTAAAGGACGGACCCCAAACTAGTTATGTAATAGAGCGGACAAACTGAAGCGAAATCCTGTTTTGACACATATTCTGTCGTTTTATTGAGTTTACTCATCCCACTGAATATCAACATCTAAACTTTTTATCTTCTGCACCAAAACTTGCACAGACACGACCGAAGTGACAGCTCGCCCAAATCTGAGGAATCGAGCCAGCGCTTCTCTAAAAAAAAGCAACAAAAGTCAGAGCTCAGGCGTAAGCGCCAACTCATGTGGACTCTGCTGAGCGTGAAGCCTCCCTTTGAACACTGAGAAGCTGTTTTCTAAAGGTACTTCACCCAAATGATATGCCTGTCGCTCCGGTTGTCTCCTACCCCCGCCGTCCTCCTGCAAATTGTGTGTTTTTGTGTCTCTTTCCAAGTGTTTACCCTTGGATAGGGGTGGGGGGTGGGCGCTTCAGTACTATCTCTTCCATCCTTTCCCATTGGAGGCCTCCAACTTACAAACCCCTCTTTTATGGCCACACAAAGGCAGCTATGTACTTCTTTGTAACTCACTTGTTATCCTGTCTCGCTCATGTTCTGGCAGTCTGCAGACCGCCCTGCCCGGCCTCGTCGCTCCTCACAAATCCCTCCACTCCTCCTTCACGCTGCAGCGATGTGTCTAAGTGCAGCTCAGCAAAGCGGTGAATGGGGACCTTTTTTCAGCACCTGCCATTTATCTAACCCCCGGCTGGTTGCTGAGGAGGGAGGCAAAGCTCGGAGCTCTGATGTTTGTGACGGGCTGAAGCCTGCTGGGCCTTCAAAACAACTTCTCTGTGGTTTGGTTTCTGGAAGGAGGACGGATAGAGTACACCTGGTGTGTTTGTGATGCTGTGTGTAAGTGTTTGATGAAGTGCCAGGCAGCTGTGTTTCAGAAAGGTGAGTTTGAGGACAACAAGACAGATTGCTGGTGTTGAATATTTTTGTACCTGCTCCTGCTGGAGCTCAGTCTGGAATGAAGCCGTAAACATTTCTGACGTGCAGTTGCTCCGTGACATCAAATCTTCATCTTTTCTCCAGGTTATTTTCACTTCGGTGCAAACACAAAAACTGTGACGAACTCCCAGAAGAAGATGAAGAAAATGCAATAAGTGTATTTTAAGTGTATTTCCCACTATCAATGAGGTTTACTAGTAGCTATGATCCACTGACTGTATATAACAACTGAACTGAATGACCCCTCCCCCTAGAGTCCCAAACAGGAAGTACCCAAGAAGCCAAAATCCCAAAGACTTCTATAGAAAAATAAACAGATATAACACAGTCATTTTATTTGTCAGAATAACCATTTTTTCCTCTGATACATAAAAAAAAAAAAAAAATCTTTCTATTTTTTCACAATATTTTTTCGGTATAGTGCAGAAGTTATAAACCGGCCAATCAAATGCCTCAATAAAAGATTTCATGCAGCCCGCTTTCAAGTTGTGTGGACTTCCAACAAGCTCACTCCTGATAGGCGAGAGTGGTTTCCATAGAAACGATGTGTCGGACCGACTCGGACACTGTGGTTCTGAAGAGCAAATCAGATAGATAGATAGATAGATAGATAGATAGATAGATAGATAGATAGATAGATAGATAGATAGATAGATAATAGTTTAATGTGGTCTCACAGTACCTACATTTAACGGTTTCTCATTGAGTTTTGTTTCTCTATTTCATTTATTTTTCTGGAAATTACTTTTGTTTTCACAAGTTTTTTTTGTTTGTTTTTTAATGTTTTTATTATTTATATATTTATTTTTATTATATCTGAATTTTCTTTTCTTTTTTCTAAAATGCAATGCTACTTTTTTTATATTTGTTTTGCTTTTTGATTGTTGTGAAATATAAAATGTTTCTTGTGTTAAGTCATTTGTTGATGTGATTTGCACTTCATTTGATTTCCACCCTACAAAAAAGACGGCGACTGAATTTATTTTTACAATGTCCCAGTTCCCACCCTAATCCCTAACTACTAAAAAAATACATAGAGCAGGACTATCTAGTGCCCTGGATTTAAAAAGCAATTATGAAACCATGCTCACTTTTTTCTTCCTTTTTCGTAAACGATGGATATGACGTGACAGATTTCACAAAGTAAAAATCTAATCAAATATCAAATCAAATATTTACGACTTTTATTTATGACTCCACTTTGTTCTGGTGATGAAAATGTGGACAATTTCTTAGAAAATTACATTTAAACATATTTTATTTATTTTTTATCAATTTTATTTATTTGTAAAACATTGTATTTCATCTATGCCCTTTTAATCTTTGTTGTTAAACAAAAAAAAAGTTTGATTTCAATTTATACTGTTAAAAAATGACCACGTCTTCCACTTGGAGTTGAGTATTTGTACAGTTTCAAGTTTAATGTGGAATTTTTTTTAAAATATAGTGACAAATATCTATGAAAAAAAGGCTGGGTTAAACTAAAAAGATCAAACATTGCCATTAAAACTGTTTTTTAATGGATAATTATTAGAGCAAATTGTAAAGTAATAAAAATACCCCGGCCTACTAAGAGTTAATGTAATTCTAAAGAACCTGAAAAACATCCCGCTGTAGAAAATATATATATTTTTAGTCTTGTTTTCTCCTCCAGCACACGTTTGTTTGAAAAAAGGCAGCTGAGTGGTGCGATTTATCAGCGATGCTTCGGTCACAGATGTGGTCCACTGCAGCAGATAAGCTGTGCTGAGAATGGAGTGACACACACTGTGAGATATGAACTAACACTCCAAAATATTTGTGTGACTCTCAGAGATAAGTCTTTTTACAAGTCAGCAGCCATCAATCCAGAGCCCTGGATGGCTCACAAAGTTATCAAAACACAGCAAGGCAATTTTTTTTATTTTTATTTTTATACCACGCAGTCATCAAGATTGCTTGTTTATCTCCCCAGGAGCTGCTGTTACATCAGCAGCTATGATTTCATCCATAAGTGTGAGCTCACACGCTCCCAAAGCTGGGCTGAAAAACCCACCGACTGTTTTTCTTTCTTTGTACTGTAACTGCATAATAAACGCTCAGCTCATTCATGCCTCTCAAAAGAGCCAGAAAGGGATTCTGAAAGGCTCTAAACCCTTCATTTCTCTCATTTTGAAGATGAAATTCCTTTTTTTTCCTGCTTAAGAGGCATTAACAATGCACCCTAATTGATGTGTATTTGACTCACCAAAGCAAATGTGGTGCCATTTATGTTTATGCTTCTTTTTATACAGAGAAAATATGTGACGTCAACTTATAAAAATGCACACAGAGTAACCACACAGTTTGGAGCAATTTGTACTGTCCCATGCTGACATGTGACTCCTGGGAATTTTACAGCCTGCTTTGGTCCTGCCCCGTTGACATTTTCCGTTTATCAAAGTGGTCAAAATGCATTGGCGGACTACAAAGCGTTCCAGTTTATGAGGGTCATCGTTGCTGGCAGGCTTTATTTTCCAGCAGAGGGCAGTTTGAACCACAACTTTTAATGTCTGCTTACTCTGCTTAAGTGTAAGCCGACATAATGAGACAGTGAATCCTCCTTATGCTGCTACATTGCAAACACCCACAAGTGTCTGCACCACTGGCCTACCCAAATGATTCATACTTTAATGACATGCTGTTTTCATCTCCGGTTACTCCAAAGGCCACAAAGCAAAGAAGCAGCAGGAGAAAATGCACTTATATAACACTCACTATTAAATTAACTCTGAATAATGATTAGCATGGAGTGCCACATTCAGTATCATTGGTGCAGAGAGCTGAAAAGTAGAACTTTCAGTAATGCAAAGGCATAGGAAATTATTTGAAGACATGATTTATAGTAGCTCTCCAAGGGCAGGAAAGCTAAAGAGAGAAGTCCAATGGCACCATGACAAAATGCCAGGATGAGTGTTTTCAAAGTAAATATAGATCAGTGTAGTTTGGACAAGCTGTGACCAAAGCTAAAAAAGTGTGCAACAGCTTTTCAGCTGTGTCTCTACTTCAAGTCCCCCTCATTTGTTCTGGCCTGGGGAGCAGGAAGCCTGCGAGCTGGAGAGATTGCAGCACTTTTTTATTTTTTTATGGTTGTGGCTGTTGTGCTTTCAAAATAAAAGCAATGGTATGAAATTTGTAAGATTTTTCTTATCTGTAGACAACAGATGAGACAAAATAACTGACACAGCAACCAATACAAAATAAATAAACACATCTAAAGCTATTCAGCAAACAAGCAAATAAAAAAAAATTATTGTTCAAAAAAGATAAGTATGCGCATTTCAGAAAAATGTATACATTTTGAACCGTTGACTCTTTGATCACTGCACAACCTTTTGAGCCACTGTCACCAAATTGTTATTTTTTCCAATGACATTTATTGAAGAAATTTAGCTCAAAAGTGTATTTCTGAGTTTTTTATTTATTCAAAGTTTGGTGAATCAGGAGCAAATGAAAAAATTCCGTTTAAAAATGAGCTTATTTGTGACATAAAAACTACAGACTGACTCCCTACTGCACATGAACGGAGATCTTTAGGCAACGGGAAAAAGGAAGGAGGGGCAAGACTATACGCCTCATAAGCTAATTTCTAATGCAAGTTTTTTATTTGGGCTAATATTGGCATAATCATAAAAAAAGACCACCGGAAACGCATTTGCAATGGATCAAGAGATGATCGGAGTGGGTCTTCAAAGTCCTTAAGATTGTTTTATTTTGAAAAGAGGAGGCTTACACCCTTTGCTAGCTTACTTTGGGAAAACGTCCTGCCTGTTTAGAAAAGTAATTTTAAATGTACTTTTAAGATCAATTTTACATGTTTGTATTCACTCAACTATTTCGTTATTTTTTAGTTATTTAGGCTTTTTTAATGTTGTAAAAGGTTAGAGCCCCATTCTCACTTGATTTTTTTTTCTACTGTAAAATCTTTCCCAGTCGTTCTTTGAAAAATGATTATGCAGTTTTTAGCCAAATTTCAAAAAGTCTCTGTCGTTTTTTGAGACATATTTTCTGCAGTGCAACAAAAAGAAATTTTCCTCTGGGTTGTGGGCAGGACTATAGGCGCAAAAGTTAGCCATTGGCTAATTTCCCATCAACCCTTTGTTTACCTTTCTCCGCTAGCTTATAGCACACCACAAGCCCAAACTAAAATGATCAAACAAACAAAAAAAAACAAAGAAAGAAAAGAAAACGAAGGGGCAATCTCCAGGTAATTTTTTTAAAAACGAATGTACTTATGGTCAGTCCTGAACTTCTTTGTTGGTCGTGCGGACCAGGAGGAAGGGTTAAGGTAAAATTATAGTTAACGCTGGAGTAAATACAACAAATTGTTCCTAAGCTTAGGTGTGCCTGCAGCTTATCGGTCCCTCATGGGATGGACTAAATTTAAAGAACAAACTTAACACGCGAAAGTGTGTGTGACGGCTAACAAGACTTGAATTTCAACTTTAACTTTAAATATGAGCAACCAACTGCAACATGGGCACGTCGAGTTCTCATCTGCTCCTGATTCAACACAATCTGAAGGAATACTCAGAAATGTAGTTTTAATCTTTAATTATTTTATATTTGTCCTCCATTATAGAAAAAAAATGCTACAAGAGCCTGTTAAAAACACCAAAAACAATTTTCATTGTAGTGGGTCTTTATCGTCCTTAGTATTGTTTTTCTTTTGAAAAGGCTAACAGGATGCTAACACCCTTTGCTAGCTTATTTTAGAAAAAAAAACCAGTTTAGAAAATTAATTTCACGTATATATTAAAGTAATTTTACATGTTTTTAATCATTAGAATATTTAAATATTTTTAAAGTTATTTTTGTGATTTTATTTTCTGTCGTAAAAAGTTGAAAGTGTTGCAGTACCACCGTTTGAACGGTAGTTGTCACTATTTAGCAATATTTTGATCAAAGTGAACTTCGGGGAGCAGAGCTCCCTGGTGGAGGCTCCTCCCACTGAGTTGTCCTGGGAAACACTAACAACTAAGAAAGTCCTGTGCGAGCGCTGCGGCTCCTCAGCGACAAGGACGGAGAGGCTCAGCGCCGGTCATCTTCTAAACTTCACCAGAGTTTTTCTTTCAAAGAACGGGGCAGCTCGGCGAAGCTCCAAGCTCACTTTGGCAAGGATTATTATTATGTGTCTAAAAGCCGCGTCTGCGCCTTCACGCTGAGCTTCAGCTGCTTTAGGTAAGAGGACTTCATTTCTCGCTTCGCATGTTTTGAGAGTCAAACACACGCGGGACGTCTCGCAGTTTTTGCGTGTTTCTGCGTGTTTCTCGTGGAGAGAAGTTGTGTTTTATAACTTGTTGCTCGGTAGCCATGACATCCTCGGTCGGAGCCTGTCCTGCAGGGCCCGTGTGGGAACTTCTCACGTTTCTGTGAGCTCAAAGGGGCGAGCAGCGACTCAGCCGTCCTTAAAAGTGTAAAATTACCCCACATAAGAGAGAAAAACCAACATTTCTAAGCATGTATCAAGATTTTTACATTTTAAAATCGCCAAAAAGGTTTTTCTGTCATTAAATTATTTTTTTGGACTAAAAGGCCCAACAGTTGTGAGGATAATGACCATGTCGGTAATCGGTTTTTGACTCATACCAATTCACGTGGTCACACTCGGATATTTTTGTTTTGAATGAAACCACCATATATCTTTTTGATTAATTAAAGATACAATAACTTGAATTTTGTCTTCTTAAGAGGTGAAAATCTGTGCATGAGAGTGAATATTTATTCTACAAATACTTGAGTATACTAAATAAACAAACGAGCGTCTTCAACCACACTGCAACTGGGTGAAGTTTTTCCTGCCAACACTTTTCCTTCTAATAACTTCAGGCTGTGTCTCTCTCCTACTATTATGTCTTTATGTTTTTAATGCTGCATCAATTTAAATTTCCTTTAGAAGCTGCGGTCTTTCCATACATAGTTTACATAATGTTCTCTTGCCTGGAATTAGGTGAATGTTTTTGCATTGTTGTCACTTTTTGGGCCTGTCACTATCTGACAAAATGCTGTTCTGAGATAGCAAAGCTCCCATCAAGCCGGTGCAACTTTAGATGGTAGGATAACAGCCGTAACAATGCATTCAAGAGTCACTTGAGAGGAAAGCAGTGGGTCTTTACTCCCATGCAGTCTGTTATCAGTCACTGTGAAGACACTGATTAAAAGTGTATTTGTTTTGTTTCCATGTGACAGTTGGACCAAAGTGTGTCACATGACTCTTAGGAAATGATGTCAACTTCTAAAGAAAGTGAACAAGCCACAGTACATGTCCTTTAAAGTTCCCCTCCGATGAAAATCATTTTTTTTTTGTTTTTAGCATGTATGTGTGGCGAGTTTCATCCAATACTTACGGTAGCAGGACTGAGAACGCTGGAAAATCTCCACCAGACTCCACGGAGCTTCTTGATGTGACCACGGAAATGTGAACGGCGGCTCATTTCACCGCAGTTGTAAAGGACTTTTTCTATGGATATGCCAGTTTATCCCAAATAAAAAAAATCTGTCATTTTCTGGGACATAGTTAATGCAAAGTAGCAGTAGTTCACTAGAAATTCACCTCTGAGTTTTGGACTGAACTGTTAGTGCGGAGCAACCTTGCTCCTTATTCCTTTCCCCGTCGCTGAAAGCTCTCTGTTTACACTCCCTACCTACCATTTTTGGTGGAACAAAGAGCGAGGAAAATTTGAGCTATCCAGATGTACAGTTTTGAGAATGGATCAAAGCAGGAAACCTGTGGCCCGTACAGTGTATTCACTACATCACAAATGCCCTAATTTTCAAACTTACTTTGTTGTCTGCTCCTAATTCACTTGGATTTGGATAAATAAATACTCAGAGATGCAATTTTAAGCCTATTCCACAAGAAAATATTAAAAACACAATTTTCACCTGAGTGTGTCTTGTCCTATCCTAAGTATGTTGACGTTGTGAGTGGGGTCATCTGGACCCCACAAGACAGTGCACTGAACTTTTTTTTATTTTTTATTTTTTTTAAATAGTGTCTGTGGCAGACATGAAATCCTGTCCACCTTCATCCACATTGGGATAGATAACGCATCAATGTAGAGCTTGGGTCATCTGGACCCCATACGATAGCATAAGGGTTAAGGAAGTTCAATTGGAAGAGCTTTATTTCCCGTCTTCTACAGTGCCTGGGCACACATCAGGAAAAACAGTGGCCTGCTAATTCATTTACACCAGTTTGAGTCATCTATTTGCACGCATTCAAAAGACCAGACGCACGACGAGGCGGGTTTCTGGCTTTTCGTGGTTTGCTCTGACCAGACAGAGCTCTTCCTCCTCGTGCCCATGGTGGCTTGGATTTGGTCCTGTTTGGTGTGATCCTCGAGTCATCTGTGGACTGCTCTTACTTGTATTTGTGTCCATCTCTAAAATATTAAGAGGTTCCATTTTCCTACAAGTACCCCAATATTAAGTCGATGCCCCCCTCCCAAAAAAATACTGTTAGGGCTGGTCTCCAGAACTGACTCTTGTGGCTTCACCATCCCTGTATTAGATTCTAAAGAGCTGACGAAGTGAAAGCAGAAACGGGCTGGTTCTGACTACATCCTGAATCTTTTTTTTGCACCACGGGTGTGTTATATTTGCAGTATCACTTCATCATCTGAGGTAAAATTTAACTTTTATGTGTCAAAGGGAAGTTTGCCTCAGTGAACTGTGATTCAATCTAGGGGCTTTACAGCAGACTCGCAGGAAACGTGTGAGCTTTTAGTGGTTTGGTCGTTAGTCCTTGTCAGTTAGCGGTGCAGGACCGTTTTACCTACGCCCTGTCCTTTTATAGATGGCCTGATATTTTCAAAGAATTCTTGGATTGTAAAACATTTAGTTGATAAAACTTTTTACCGGTCTAAACTTGCAGGATGGTTAATATCTGAACTTTAAAATTCAATTCATCCGGTTCATTTAAGTACTGAGAAATGCCATAAAGTGTAATAATTTCTCGTCTCAGATCAGTTTTCCCTGTTATTTCAGCTGATGCCATTAATCAAGTGTCAGTGCAACGCTGAGCCCCTGATCCAACTGAGGCGCAGCTCCTGGTGCTGAAAGCCTTTCAAGCTACAGCAGCAGTTTAGCGTTTTTACTCACCAATGCTATGTTTCTGTTAAATCAAAACTCCATCGCCAGCTTTTTCAGCATTTTACACCAAAACGTTAGCCAAGACAGAAATATGTATTTATCCCCAGTCTGAGAGGCGAATGGAAAAGGACCTGGCCTCCCAATTTGAGGCCTGTAAATTTCCAAGAGGATTCTTCCGGCTCCAAGCTCAACCCCGTCCATTTCTCATCGTCCCAAACCCCCTAATTTAATGATGATGGAGGATACGCAGAGTGTCAGCCTTGTAATTACACTGTATTTACTATAGAATGGGAGCATTACAGCCGGTCTTACAGGTACTAGTTCATCAGGTAGCGCTGTCTAATGGCTAGGTTTTGGTTTGCCTTGGAGGTTAACTGCTGAATGCCCCGCCGATATCCACTATAAATCAAGAACTCGGTTTAGTTCAAGCTGGGATCACTTTGATCCCCTCAACTCGCCAAGAAACAACCGTTACCGGAGCTGGGTCCAACTTTCCTATCAGAAAGAATCTTTCTTTTTTTGCTGGAAATGATTGATCAGAGTTTGCTGTTAATTTTGTTTGTGGTGAAACAAAGACTCATAAGAAAAAAACAGCCTGGATTTTGCTAAATGCCATATATTTTTTTTAACTCTTTGCAGATGTAACAAGTAGAGCTAATGATGTAGCGTGTTCATGATAGTAATTGTGAAAGCAGTCTGATGAACTAGTACAAGCGTTAACTTTACAATTCAAAGACGTCTGGTGAAAGTCTTCTTGTAGTATCTAGGAGATGTCTGTCTGTGAATCTTGAGCAGCTGCAAGCAATATGAATGCAAGCATAAGCAGAATCGCGCATGAAGACGGGAAGTGAGACCGAGGCGGGACTTGAGCCTTATCTTCCTGGAGGCCAGAGCACTGAGAGCTCGGCAGTCTTGTGCTGCGTTCGTGGGTTTTTGTTGCATTCCACATCTGTGCGTCTGCTCAGTGTTGAGAACACTCATGTCGGTTTCAGACTTTCTCCAGTTCATGGTGACACACAGACATTTTTTAATACATCAAATTTGTCTGTGGTTCTTGCGCTCCTTTAAGTGGATAAAACATAGTGATGGAAGTGAACCGTGGTTCCTTTACTGCTGTAATTCCCTCTGGAAATGCTGCTTTTCCGACCAGCATTTTAGCCTGAAACAAGCAGAGAAGTCTCAGGGGAATATCTTTAACTGAACATGATTCCTGTTATCCACTTAAAGCTCCAATGTGTCCATTAAAGGAACCCAAGACTCACGTTCCCAGTTGGACAAAACAAACCAGCAACAAACAGCATCAGTGCTAATTACTGTGCTGACCATATTACTTCTATGAAATGAACAATACTTCAAGAAATACTTTTAAATATGATGTAAATATCTGTTTTGTGGATTTGCTGCCGATGTGAACTTCCGGTTCCGGGTCCCTGAACCGGATATTGATAATTCATGTAGAGAAAATGGTCGAGTCGGGGTGGGATTATATAAGTTCGCTTCCTTCCACTCCCTTTCAAGTGATCTACTTGTGATTTATTAAGTGATGTGTTATGTATGTATTATGACCTGATTGCTTGAAATAAACCATTTCATTCATTCATTCATTCATTCATTCATTCATTCATTCATTCGATGTGGATTTTAGGTGGTATATGGAAGAAAAATTAGAGATTTTAAATAAAGTAAAATAAGCTTAATAAATTTCTGCTTTCAGTAAATTGACATCCAAGAAAAAGATGCAGTTGGGTCACTTTTTAGGCTTATCAAAAACCTGTAAAACCTTAAGGAAATGTCCCTGCTGAAACAAAAGTAGGAGAAAATCAAAACAGGAAGTAGAATTTTGCCCCTACATTCACCACAGTTACTGCTTAACTAAATGAGAAGTCTGCCATTGTTTCATTCTGATCAACTCTCCTGAAAATGTCCTTTTGATATTCTATGATTGTGTGATTGCCATTGCACAAATAAAACTTGTACTTAATATTTCTATTAGTAGCCATTTTTTGTAAACTTTTACTTTAATAATGAATTAAACTGTTAAATAAAAGTTAAAATGGATTATTTCATTTTAACCTTTGAAAATTTACTCATAGTCATCATATTGGCTTTCTGTCATACAGTTTTCATTTTGAATTTTAACTTTAAAAAGTCTAAACAAGTTCTGAAAGGCTTAATAGTTTAATCATCTGTTGTTTCATAATTGTGAAATTCAAAAACGACACAGTCATGATATTAAACTTCCACTCCGATCATCAAATGACTTATTTTGAAAGCGTTCCCAGTAGTCTTCTAAATGTGATGTGGCAGTTTTTTGCCAAAAGATACAAAAAAAAAAATGTCGTTTTCTAGGACATAAAAGTGTTGTAGTAGTGCATTGGAAATTGGAAATTCTCCTCCAAAATGTGGGCGGGACTGTTGTCCCCTCCTTCCCCTTTTCTGGTCCTGGAGCTTTTGCATATTTTTTATGTCACAAATGTACTCTTTTTTTTTTTTTTTTTTTTAAACTGCTTTTTTTCTCATCTGCTCTTGATTTACAACAAGAAATACTCTGAAATTAAATTTTTTACTTAATTTTCTGTTCATAATATGACTTCAATTATATGAAAAAAAAAAACACCAAAAAAACGCCATTTTCATTGGTCTTTAGGAAGACTTTATCTGCAACTTTTTAACCCAAAGAATACAATAGACAAAAATAAAAACTAATAGATTAATATTTAAATGCTCATCTCTAACGAAATATTGCGTGAGGAGGTGAAAGCTTGGCGTATGTGTACACTGTGTAGAGCTCCTGAGGCCCGTAAGCTCCGCCTCTGCGCTCTGACATCAGGGCTTTAACTGTGTGTGTTAGCACAAAGCCATATTTAGATCAGTGTAATCAGCGCGGTGAGAGCTCACATGCCTTCTGAGGATACCTGCCTCGCATAAACACACCTGTTCTCTGATGGACCTGGAGCGAACTTAATGTGCACCTGAAAGAGACCGCACGCACACTCTGTGGGTAAGCTCTGCTTTGATGCGAGGCTCGTCAAAAGCGCTGAGTTGCTGGAGTTTGCAGGTTAAAAGGACGTGACGCTGGTGTTTAGGGAATAGTCCTGCTATTTTACCAATTGTAGTTTCATACTTTAGTAATAACTTTGGCAAGCACACTTCATTAAATTGTCTTTAAATCACAATTTAAAGATGTAAAACGTAATGTTACTGAAAAAGTTATGTCATGAACTTAAAAAAAGGCACACTTGTTTTAGCATCTTTTTGAGCCTTCCTTCTTGCCATCTTTTTGCTAATTAGGATAAATTAGGCTAAATCGTAAGGCGATTAAAATGAGGTCAAATCTATGGTTCCTTTTATCTTTTACTGCTAAAAGACAAAACAGCCAGAAAATGGTAGCGACTAAAGCAAATATAGTTCTGTGTTTTTTGGTTTCTCTGAGTGGGTTTCGAAGCGGCTGTGAAAATGTGGAGGGTGGTGGAACATCTGAGTGTCACTTGGTTTTGGTGAAACTCGTCTTGACCCGTGTGGGAGGTCAGGAGTTTATCACAGGGTAAACACACGCACATTACACCAAGTTTCTGATGGATTCGACGCGTCGGCAGAGCGCGGCGGCCATCGTCAAAGAGCTCGGTTACATCATTGCTTACTTTTGGTTTGTTATCGAAACAAATACCCAGTTCAGTGTTTACCTAAGAATCCACATCAGTCAGGGAAGTAATAATCTGATCAGGCCTGTCGTGTTTGACGCTCAGGTTGGGGTTCTTTGATTAAACCTCTTACGTCCACATGGAATTCAAATACACTTTCATTCTCTAGAATTATTATTATTATTAATATTAACGACGCACCATGTCTGAATGAGCAGATTTAAATGCATTTATTAGGAGAATTTGGACATACTTGCAACTCTTTGCCATATTTTCCTTCTAGAGCAGCTATAACCAGCATGGAAAACTGGTTGCACCACAGATAACTTCCACTTGCTCAGCTTTTGTTTGGGGTTTATTCATTTTGAGCTGTTAGAACTGATGCTTTCAGCACAGGTTCTTTTGGTTATTGACTGATCTATTGATTGTTTGTCTTGATTAGTCCCAGTTGCTTTTAAAGCATCTGCTTCTCCTCATTTCAACACATCGGTTTCAGTCCTGCAGCAGAACACATCTCTAAAAAAATCTCCTCCACAAAGTGGAATGACTGGCTAAAAGGAGAAACATGAAGGACTAGAGCACTTATTTACTTTTTTATCTTTCTTTTGTTGAAATTGTGGCACTTGTTACCCTCCTGCTTTAGGGCTTATCTCTAAAATTGAACTTGTTTGTGTTTTCTTACATTTAAACTTATAGAATCTAATAGTCTAGTGGAAATGTTGCCAGTGTGGTGCTAATGTAAGCAAAGCTTTTATGATTACTTCCTTTGTTTATGAACTTGCGGTCTCCTCTAACACTTCAGCAGAGACGTGTTGCAGACAAAGAAAACAAAGTAAAAATAAACTTTAGTTCAGCTCTGTTTTCTGCCTTTCATTGTTGGCATTAGGGGTGTGATGATTCATTTTGACAACAATTCGTTCCACATTATTATTTTGTGGTTGATGATACGATTCATAGTTGATATTGGTTCCGATTCACCGACCTAAAATCGATCCAAGACATATTTATCCAAAACTTCAATCTGTGTGACTCAGAGATAAATACCTGGTACTGAACAGGTGACGTTTTCCAGATTCCTTGTATTTCTTGCCAGATAATCAAGTGTAAATTAAATATGTGAACAAACAAACAAGTAAACAAGAATTAAAGTCAAATCCATTCACATTTTAGTTCATATGCAAAGTTCAACCCACTGTTATCAAAATAATACAAACAAAACGTAATTAGAACATTTTACTACACTGTATGGTGATGCTGCTGTGATGGCACTTTGTTGTTTTTACGTTATAGAAAAATAAACCTACCGTGTGTCAATCCAAATAGTGTTTTTCTATACTGATTACAATCAATTCATGTTTTATTTTTTATTTTTACAGTAGTATTGTTATGCCCCCAGTTGACATGTAATACATTTGACCCTTTAACATCTGAGAAATCGCTGAATATCTTTAACATAACTCTATGACGGTTTACGCGATTAACTTAAATCATCTGATTCTGATGCAACACCTCACTGCTGGAATTACGTTAATTACATAAACGATTTAAGAATGTAAACACTGCAGCTAAAGGTCTGGTGTTAAAGGGTTAAATGAGTAATCTGATGCATTGATGGTAAAACTGTGTCAAGAAGTACTGCAGCTCTCGTTTGTTCTCAAAGTTAAACCAGGAAGAACGAAATGTTGCAGTTCCTCCAAAGACCACTGGAGGCAGCATTTCGCAGAAGGAAGAAATCCTCCATTGACTTCTGTGTTAAAAAGTTTTTTTTTTTCCCCAAAATAACATGTATATACTCTGGTTTCAGAATCTTTATTGATTTATATCCTCTCGATGGGTTAGGGATGAATTTTGGTTAAAAAAAAAAAAATTGTCGATAATAAGTAGTTTAATTCAGGGGGTTCTCTTAGCCAATCACACAGCTCTGTTTACATCTGTTGCTTTAAATCAGGCAACATTGTGTGCTTGGTCTAAATTCTGACTCTACTTCCTGTCTGTACAGGAACAGGAGCTGCAGGCGTTATTTTAGTGATCAAATATTTCATCACTTCATGCTAGAATCAGATAAGGAAGAAAACAAATCATTAAAACAAGGAGAAAAGAAAAACAAATACTTTGTACCACAAACTTTATAGCTGCTTAAAGTACAGAGGATATTATATTTTTATACTGAATACACATCTTTGGTAACTTGACCGGAAATGTTTTCAGGAAAAATTTAGTTCAACTTTTAGAATTAGTCATTTTTCTTCCTTTTGGCAAAAAGCTAATCATTTATAAATATTTTCAGACTTATTTTTTATTTATAAAAGTTCGATTCACCTGTTAAGTAGGTTTAAATTTGTTTTCTGAAAGATTTTTTTTCTTATAAAAATATCCCTAACCATTTAAAATGGTTTTGACAACAAAATCTATTAGAAGAGAAAAGGTGTTTGCTGGGTTTTCATTGATTACTTTTATTATTTTTTATGGTTCAAAGTAGGGCTGGACAATAAAAAAATCAAATCACAATATTGATTATTTTGTATCATGATAACAATGTACCACGATAAAGTTAAATTGAATTGCTTAATTTTCTCCAACTCTATTTTCAAGTGACTTTTAACTAATAGTAACAAGTGAGAAACGTACAAATTAATGCAACAAAATAAATGTATCAAACAAAAACAGCCTTTAGCTGATGGAGTGCAGCTTTCACATATTTTTCAAAATCATGTTTATTTAAACTCATATATTAAGTAATGTAAAGTATGCCACAGAACTTGGACGAGTCGCTGCATTTCCATTAACTATGAAATTGCATAAATGGGATTTGCGATAATAACTTTGCTAATTTAGAAAAACTCGCATTTATAAATTAAAAAAAAGTTTTTGTGCTTAGAGGAAATGGTTTTGGGGGCATATTGAATTTGACATATTTTACAAGACTGCAATGGAAACACATTTTTCAATTAAATGAGTTCCATGACCAACAGTGACTGCACCATTGTTCACGTAGCTCGCTGCTCTATGGCCAGAATAAGACGCCGACATCTCCTTTGATAGATGATGATGAGTACTAGAGCCATGACAGAAATGTGAATGTATTTGCTAGTATTGTTCACGTTCGTTGCCATGTTTTTGAATGACTTATCGTATTGGTTTGTGTTTATTGGCATAATTAAGATTTTCTGGAAACAGTTTAATTTCGAAATTGTAGTCTTTTTTTTGTTGACATTTCTAAAATGTTGATAAAGTTTTGCACATATATGTATTGGAAGTGCAGCTACTGAAATCAAGAAAAGTTTAACCAGCTAGTAGGAGTCATCGAATGTAAAGCATAGTCATGTCACAAAACCACAAGGCAAAATTTCAAAATCTTTTTAGTTGTACTTGTATAACTTTTGAATGTGCATACTGACAGCACTAATGCAATTATCTCTGCCTATTTTAACTGATAAAACCAGGTTAGAAACGATTAAAACAATAAAAAGAATTGGCACAATTGACACTTTTATATTGTCCCCAGATATGTATCATCACATTGCTCAGCACTAGTTTAAAGCTACCCTATGTGTCTCAAAATATCTATTTTATTAGAATTTGACCTTTTTTTTAAAAAAGTTTTTTTGTGTTATAACCAGGACAATGAAGCAAATGAGTGTCTTTCATGCGATATGAGCTCAGTAAGATGTTATGTGACACAGATAATCCCTCGTGTGAAACTTTATGGATTAAAGCAGATTAAATTAAAAAGAGTATGACACTTGGAGCTTGAAGTTTTTGCAGCATTTCCCTTTTTTGATGACTTGTTTCATTGCTGTGTTTAGGTGGGGCTTGTCCATGCTACGGTTAGTTTTAGTTCTGTCAGTACCGCAGTAAAAACCCGAATCCTTTGCTGTGGTTGTGTAAACCCGTCACCGGAGGGAAAACGCCTTTGTGTTTTCAGATAAAACATTTCCGTTTAAATGGATTTTTTTCTGTTAATCAGTTTATTTTCCTCCCGTCTTGAACAGCGGCAATGGAACAACAGTCGAGTTAAACGGTAAAACAAAGATAAAACGGCAGCGTGACTTTCTCCATCCCCAGTCGACCTCCTGAGCTGCTGGGTTGCAGGATTCCAGGAATAGATGTTCCCTTGTTTTTATCGAATTGACTTTTAAGAAACCGTGACAGCTCTCAAACATTCCTTTAAATATTTGTCGTCTGACTTCCAGAGATTTCCCAGAGTTTCGAAGTACTCTTTGAAGGCTTTGTGGTGTGAAAACAGAGGAGGAGGGCTCGCCATCAAATCTGGGGCAGAGCTGATCAAGGCCCAGGCCATGATTACAGGCTGGGCCCCCAGCGTGCCTCAGAATAAGATAATGCTATCTGGGCGCACAGGTATTTGGTTTCATTGGAGAGGGTAATAACTGTCACCAAACACTAAGGAGACCTTTCATCCGCGGGCCTGCTGTTGTCAGCCAGCGTTTGTGTGCAGTCTCGGCACAGAGGCCGCTTTTGTGTGTCAAGGTAGGGTCACGTCACCACTGCCGCCTCCTATCGGTGCACACGGACAATAGGCAGGTTTGATTAAATCAAACATCCGTGACTATCTTAATGGTAGTCAACATGGTGCGTTTGAGTTACGGCGGTGGTGTCGTGGAGGAGGTGATGTAGCTCTGACTAATTTAGCTGCTCCCCCCGAGGAGCCGAGCTGATAGTGAAGCGTAAAAAGAGTTCAACACAAAACAGACACACTTTCTGCTCACTCTCCTCCTCTTTTTCTGTTTGGTTGTGCAGAGTCTGAACAGAATGAACCGGTTTCAGGCCATAGAGCGACAAACTCCATGGGAGTGGCTACGGATTCATAGATTTTGGGAAATGGTGGTTGAGGATTTTACAGAGGAGCTGTGGATCGAACAATTCCTCATGACATGCTCAACTTTTGATGAGCTGTGATGCAGTAGTACCTCTTGTGGCGCCCTAAGTGTGGAATCAGGTCATTGGTCACATGACTTATTTAATTAGAAAAAGGTGTTTTTATTGCAGTGTTGCAAAATATGTCTATTTGGACGAGCCTCAATAGCCACCTACTCCAAGCGCAAAAACATTTTTTTGATAAATGCACAATTTTTTCGAAATTGTTTCCGTTAAGCAAATTCATAATCGCAAATCCAATTTGTTAATGGATCATAAATGTGATGTAGCTAAAATATTAGCAGAAGGCATAAATTGACATTCATTAGTAACTGTTTGCTCTATAGCAGAGGTATTGGACATATGGGCTGTATCTGGCCCGCCAGATGCTTTAATCCGGCCCAGTCATAAAGACAAAATATGTGTATATATATATATAAAGCTAGTTTCTAGCTCATTCATGTGTCGAGTTATGGTTCTTTAAAGAAATGACCGCAATGCTCAATTCCGCCACTTGGGGAAACAAAGGAAACGCAAGACCGGCATGACAAGAGATCAAGAAATAAAAGCAAAAACAATGTAATAAGTGATAAGGTTGTTTGAGGCATTTTTTCCAACTAAGAAAAAAACAAAAACAAATCTACAGATAACAAGTTGACCATAGGTTATTTTGCTATTATATTTCTGGTCCGGCCCACTTGAGATCAGATGGGTTGAATGTGACCCCCCGAACCAAAATAAGTCTGCTCTGGAGTATACGACGTTTAAGAAGCCTTCACTAAATTTTTTTTTACAGATTGAAGTTAAGTTTGTGAGATTTAGAAACCCATATAAAGTATGGAGTCCCATACATTGGTCCATCCGCTGGGGGAGTGGTGAGCTGCAGACTCAGCCACGTGCAGAAACCATTTAGTGGTTTAACCCACCAATGCAACCCCCTAATGTTGAATCTCACGCAGGGAGGCTTTGGGTCCCATTTTTAGAGTCTTTGGTATGACTCATCTGTGGATTTGAACTCACGACCTTTCAGTCTCAGGGCGGACACTCTACCACAAAGCTACTTGTGAGATCTGTTTAATGAGCAATCACTTTAAACTGAGCAAAGATTAAAGTTTAAGAAAGAGGTTAAGTATCTTTGCATTAAACATTTACAGAGAAACATTTGCTCTCCCCAAAACATAAGAAAATACTTTAGACATTGATTATTACATTAAATCTTTCAGTTGTTTAGCTTGATTAACTTAGTGACATTTTGTAATTCCCTTATTAGGAGAGGAATACTTTATAAAAATTTTTAACAAATGCAGTTACTAACAATTGTTTTGTAATTTTTTTCTCATTGTACATTTAACTGAAATAAAATATGTTCATAAAAAAAATTATATATAAAATAATGTAAAAAATGGTGTCAACATGTTATATTATAATTATATCAGGTCTTTTTCCCCAACAAGGCTTCTCCTTTTGGTTTATAAATAGACTATTTAAATTTGACTTTTTAAGAATGTCATGACATCATCTTGTTTTTTTTCTTGTACTTAATGGGACTTTCTTTGACTGTCATGAAAGGTATCTACAAATAAAATGTCTAATATTGGTTGACAAAAAAAACAAATTTTCTGTAGAATTAAAAAAAAGATTAATAAAATGCCAATCAGTCTATACTTAAAAGGTGAAATATAAAGTGCACTGAATATATTTTTCAATTTTTTCATTTTTCTTATTAAAACAGTTTTCAGATAATTGTGGAAATGATATATTTTTATAAAGTTTCAACTTTATGTATCTATTTAAAAAGAGTTTTCTTAACTAAACAAATATAATTTTTAGCTAGAAAATTGAAAAACAAATTGTAAATTTGCAAATTGTATCAGATTATGAATAAATAAAATTGTAAACTTAAAAAAAGCCATATTTTGACAACTCTCCTCTACGTTACTACTGTAATATATGGCATGAATTATGATATTCAATGAGATATTAGTTGTTCTATAGAGATCAGTGTGTTCGTATGTGGGTGAAATATTCAGTGTAGTAGTAATCCTTCCCAACAGCTGCCATCCCAACAAGCTCCTGTTAAAGTTAAATGGTGCACGACTTGTCAGAACGTTCAGTAACCAGGTCACCTTGCAAAATCAAAGACATTAGATCACCTGGATTTGAGCCAAGTTCTTGAAGAAAGTTTGTTTTCTCTTTAAAAAAAAAAAAAGAAAGAAAGAAGTGACCGCTCACGTGAGTGTGTACGTCAACAAACCACAGGGCTTTTGAAACACTTCTCCTTAGATAAACAGTGGAACTCTAATGCTCAAACTGGACTCTGCATGTCAGCATCAGAGAGGAAAAACATCTCACGGTCACGATGGCAGGAGGGTGATGATTGGGGCGTTTCGTTGCCACAAAACCTGTTTCATGTGCAATCACCGAGTCAACAATGAAAAGTTTTGTCTTGAAGTTGAGTCATGGGATCCTAAAATGTTACCCCAGTAATTCATGTGGCTTCATTCATCTGATGAAGCCACATGGATGAGTGAGAACCTTCATCGTTGATAAAAGGTGTCATCAGACAAAATGGGAGTCCATCTCCTTTTCTCTAGCAGAAGATTGTGCAATAAATCAATAATGTCATGTACAGGTTCAGATAAAGGAACATGATGGTGCTGCAGGGTTCAACTCAAAGTTCAGGCCTCCTCTAAATGAAATGTGACACATGGCTATGAAAGAGCTGTGAATTAACAAATGCAAGAAAACCTTGATGAAGTGAAGCATTTGAATGCAGAAGAGTGGGCTGAAATTTCTCTACAATGATCTGAGTGACTCAGCCATTCCAGAGCAGATTACTTCAAGGTGATTCATGCCAAGGATACTTCTACAGAGAATACTTTACTCACTGCTTCTGCAGGTTTTTTTCTTCATCGTTCTTCATTATTGATATTACCTTAGTACATCATTCATCTCGGTCCAGCAGAACTTGCTCATAAGACCTGGCATTGACCAGATGGTTCATGTCTGTTCTAGTGACCTGGAAAGAACTAATACAGAGATGTTCAATCCTTGATGATCCATGGCCGTCTTTTCCATGTACCTCAGTCTTTAGTGGTTCCTGTTGACTGTATAAAAAGCACTGGACTGAGTTCCCCCTCCCCTCTTGTGCTCCAAACAGGAAGTGCCTGCTGGCTCCACAAAGCCAAAGTCCCAGAGTTTATTCAGTCATTCTATTTGTCAGAATAACCATTCTAGCGCTGATACTTCTTTTTTCATGATCTTTTTTCTCCATTGGACGTGGTCTATTGATCTGATCAGAACCAGATTACATAACTATGCAAAACTTTAAAATGGGGTAACAAAGTAGGGGTGGGATTATATAAATTCGCTTCTTCCCACTCCTTTTCAAGCAATCAATAAACTCTACTTGACTATAGTTGGTAATTACGAAAATTCATAAACCAAATGTGACATAAGTGTGTGTTGTTTTTGTTTTCTATTTTCTTATCAATGCATTTCAATATTTCTGTAATGAGTTTGAAATATTTGTGAGTTTTGTCCTGTATTTTTCAACAAATCAATCAATCAGTCACTTTATTCAAGTTAACATTGACCCATCAGATTTATAATTTTATCTCTAAACCAAAATGACATAAACATTAATTAGTACAAAAATTTGATACTGGAGCTTCAGTCAAACATCTATTTTGGAATTAAAATAAACCCTGCATATATGAACACTACAAATTGAAATTTCACAATGTTTTAAATGATTTATGAGGCTAATGTTTTCAGAAGTTAACATCTCAGCAGCAGTCAAAGGGTTCTAACTTACCAACTTTATTTCTTTTGCACCTAAGAAAGCTCTTTTATAACTGTGAGACTACCACAACAAATTGGGCCCTCTGTGCATCTAGCAGAGTTTCCCGATTTTAATGAAGGGACGACTTTAGTTGGAAAAAAAGCTCTGTTTCTGTAGCTGGGATGTGGAGTAAATGTGCATTACATATGGAGGGTGACTATTGGGACATTCTGAGGCAATAACACTTTGGTAATATCAAGAATTTCACTGCAGCTACGACAGATCATTCACTACAAAAGGAGGAACGATTTATTTTATTCACTATTAAATGTTTGTGCTTATGTTTTAAAGCAAGTTTGTATTGGTTAAGTTTGGTGAAGTGATAGTTCAGCTTGTTGATCATACTTTAACTGTGAAAGATGCCCATGATGCATTGTTAAAATGTCCAGATCTATTTATGCGTTTGCAATGCATGTATCTGTAGGGTGTGTTTGATACTGCAGCTATGGTTGGCCAATACAAACTATCTTTACAAGTTTGTCCTTGTTTGGTTAATATTAGAGAGAAGTCACAGATATGCAAGTGAGGTGAGGTCGGTGTTGATCCTCTCTGAGTCTGGCTTGTTTTGTTGTCTTTGAGCACAGTGGTGGGATAGTAGCTCCAGTCCATTTGTGGCTTCTTCCCCTCTTTATGTGTCTTCTGAGACTTAAATACTTTTTGGATGTAGAGTTAAATTCGAAAAGCTTCAGCATTAAGTAGCCGCAGGTGACTGTTGTCCCTATAACACTTTGACATTCCTAAAGTTAATTAATGGCCAGTGGGACGTTTTTGACCTAGAAAGACTGCAGTAATAAGGCTATGGGGCTATTCAACTGCTAGATTCAACTTTTGTAAAGTCTTTTGTAAATATTAATCACAAATAATGCAAAAATATGCGTGTTAAAATTGTTATCGAATTCAATTTTTTGGTTCATTTTTTACTTAAATGTATAATCTTCTCCTTTCTAAAGGCAGAGGATGGAATTAGACCTGTGGGACTTGGTGTATGGGATGGTTTGATATATATCCTTGTAAATAGCAATGTTCACATAATGAATTTTTGTGTGTTTTTATATACATTTTAAACCTCTGTATAGAGTCCTACACAGAGCCCTGCTCTCCAGCCTGGTTGACTTCAGGGCTGATGTGAGGAAGTCAATCACTTTCTTATTTTTTTCTTTACCCTCTTAAGACTAGGCATCCGCATGCATAGACATCAGATTTTGGGTTATACTACCACAACTGGAGCCCTGTGACTACTTGTGTAGAGGGTTACCGCAAGGTCTTAACAGGTGAATGAAGCCTTACACATTTAAGAAATAACAGTCTAAAATACAAGTTTAATTCATGTAAATTCAGTGGAGCTTTGAACATGATAAACTTTCGGCAAAAGTTACTAAGAATATTCAATTTAAGCCAATTTAGCTGCTTTTAATTTCTATTTGAAACATTGTTGCAGGCTTTGAGTTCAGATTTGTATTGTCAGGGTACGGCTTCACTGGTGAAATTCTCACCATTTTATTGGCTTCCTATCAACTATTAAAACTTCATGTTTATTTGACATTGCAAAAATATCACCAGTTTTCATGTAAAGGAGCAGATAGTCAAAATGGGTTGTGTTTACACTCTCCAGCCACCTTTTAAGGATACCAGCACCAGTTTATTGCTCATACAAATTAATCTTTTTTTGTATGTCCTCTTATCACCAAATGACTTTAAAATGTCCAATCATGCATTTCATAATTATACATTTTGATGTTAATTCTATATACATTTCTGTCCACAAAATGAGTAGTTTGGGATGATGTCACAGTGTAACGCAGGTCGTGTCACCTCAGCACAAACACCCCCTAAATGTTTAGATTTTCTATTAAGCATTAGTTTATGGGTGTATTTAGAGTTTGTTTCCCCCTATAATTAAGATTGTGGATTGTTACTTAAGTGGTGATCTGATTTGATTCACGAGTTAAGCTCAACAATTCACGAATCGAACCACGATTCTTACTTTTTATTATATTGTTTGTTGCTATGTTTATGTCTTTTTACTGCATATATAAACATTAAAATGATATGTATTAAATCACCATCATTTGTACTTTTATTTAGAATAGGAGATTGGAATAATCAAAACTGGACCCCCCCCCCAAAGATTTAGATAGAAAGAAATTGTGTTTGTCACTTAAACCTTCTGGTAATTTCAGGAGAAACAAACAACATAAAAAGCATAAAAATCACTATTGTTCTGATCATTTAACATCAAAAACCTGAAAATGTTAGCCACGATTTTCCATCATCAAAGTTCTTAAACATTTTACTTTCTAAGCATTACATATTGGTGCAAAGCCTTTATAAAAAGTTGTTTTTTTCCACATTGATTACATCCACACTTCAGCTGTGCAGAGCTTCATATCAAGATTGAAAAGCTTGGTAGGACTTCCATTTCTCTCGTTGTTTTGCCCCGCCTCCATTTTTCCTGGCCAATGCCTGATCTTTAGTCACATGGTTTTGTTTACAGGCTTTGGTTTGAAACAAATGTCAAGTTGAAAGGTAATACAGACCAAACGCAAGGTTCAGGACTTGATCTGGATCAAATTAAGCGGACTCTGTCCGGACCAACAGACTTTAAATACACCCAATGAAAGTGCCATAAATAGATGCATATTTGCACCCAAGTGGTGCTTTAAGAATGTAAAATATCTCCTTCCTGTCAGAATTAGTATGTGTGTAAGGTTGTAGAATAATTTGTTCTTGGATGTCTTTCTATTAGCAACAAACTTTAAAATAATTTAAGATTTCCCTGACCGACTATTGGTGTGTGCCATGTGGCTTATTTTTGAGAATCTTTTTCTAATAGTGTTAAGGGTGTCGGTGACAGGGTGATAAGTGACTTGTGAAACGAAGCCTTTTCATCCACGCACGACTTTTATGATTCTTTTTTGATATCCAGGAGACTTGTGGAAGCCATTACCGCTCCATTCCCGGGCCTGACTCAGCACATCACCTTGGTCCATTTGTGCCAGGTGAATGTGGCTGCTGCCCTGTGACTTTGCTCTTTCCTGCATCAGAGGGCAGAAATTCTCTTCTAGCTGCAGTTCAAAGTCAGTTTCTGCCATTATCAAGCCTCTGAAGAAGCTGCAGCCAGAGTTTTAGATGGAGTTAATGGATCGTGTAATCTCTGTAAGCAGGTGTTGGGTGGCCGTAGGGTAAGCTTAGAGGATTTTATTTCTTAGAGTTCCTTTGCGATTGAGCTTCTTTTTTAAACACATTTTTTAATTTTTTACTTCACAGCTTAAAAATACACCTAATGGATGGATTTAGTGTCAGCTGCTTATTCCCTTTAGTTCACTTAAGATTTTCATCAAGGCTCTGAGGTAAACCACAAGTTCATCGCATATGGTGAAATGATGGAAATAGTGAAGATTACAGAAAACAAATTAGTTGAAAACTGTTCAGTTTTAGTTTTAAAGGATATTATCTGATCGGCATTAACCTGCAGTATATCTTTGCATCAAATTACCTTCAACTTTTGTACCTCTTGGCACTCTTGCATGATAAAAGCATGTTTTCAGCACCAATCTTTTTTGCAGTTTCCTACAACCAGAGCTCAGAAAATCCACAGCAACGTGTTGCTATTTTAAAGTTCCCCTGTGTTATCTCTGGATGATTGTTGCAGCTCAACCGGAACTGTTTGACCGGACCAACCGTCCGTCACACCTATTGAACTGCACGACTATGGGGTCAGAGGACGAAAAGATATCAAAGATGCCGTTGAGAATATTTTTACATCCCATTAATATGTAATCAAGTGAAGGAGACTGTTGTGTTCGAGGACCCACAGATAAATGTTCTCTATTTTACATCATTTTCATCTTTGGCCAATGTCTGAATTTGCTTGTAGTTCAGCAACCCATGAAGTGAATACTATATAAACATGTTTGCTTGGAATCATCTGACACCCCAACTAGGCCTAGGTTGATGAAATTGATTAATCGATTTGAATCGATTCAAGATTAACAGATCAATAATTGATACATAAAAATAAAGCTTGATGCTAACGTATAATGGAATTTCCCATAGGATGGCTAATGCTAATGCTTGGTCGACCTAAACAAACATTTCTACATACTCACTGGTATGAACTTTCCAAATTCTTTTAAGGAAATATTTTTTTAAGTAATTATTCCTGGTCTAAAACACACTTTTTTGCTCATACTTTCTTCTTCTGGATTAAGATGTAATGCTATAGCGTGATCGCCGCCTAGTGGCCAAACTGAAACGCCCTCCAGGAGAGGCAGAACAATCGTTGGAGTTTCTACGTTTGAGAATCCATGTAACACTATTACATTTTACAGGATGTGAAATGTATCGGGATTGTTATAAATATGTTTAAAACATAAAGTAGATCATTAATGTATTCCTAAACAAATGTGGATAAATGTGTAAACTCAAAATTGAATTGGAGGATCGAAAGAATCAGAAAAAAAAAACTGAATCGAATCGATCCAGGCTCTTGTGAATCAAATCGAATCGTTTCTGGGAATTATAATCAACACCCAGCCCCTAACCCCGACACATGCTGAGGTAAAGCAGAGGACAGCAAAACAAGAGCCAGAATGGACTGGTAGTTTGGGAGGGAAACGGGAAAACATGTTTTTCTTGCAGCTCTTTGAACCAAACAACAGCTGAAATCTGAAATGTGTCCCTTTGAAACTACAGGCCACATGACCCAACAGTTTTGAAGCTCTTTAGCTGTTTAATTAGCCAGATTATCTTTGTTAGCTGGTGTGTGCTTTCATCAGCTCACTCTGGAGTCTTTCTGGCTCTTTCTTAAGACAATAATCCTTTTTTCAACAGGTGTAATTGCTGCATATAATCTGTTTTTTCTTCTTTTTTAAATAATCAAACAAAAAGATTAATAATCAGTTCAAAGAGTTGTACCTTGTTGGACAAAGTCATTGAGTGGTGTTCTTCCTCGGTGGCTTTGGTTTTGAAGTCGTTTCCAGAAACCTCTATGCTGTTGTAAAATTCCTTATAAATATTATGATAATATATTTTCTGTGAGGTCTATTAGCAGAATATCGAGATTATGTTCAATCCCATACACTCCCAGTTAAACAAACAGAGTTAAGCTAGTGGTTGTCAGATGAAAAGTATGAACTACACTTAGCTTTACTGTTGTTTCCCTGAGCAACACATTGTTGCACTCTGCACTGAAGCCTTTGAAAAGGAAAAAAAAATCTATTGTTGAACACATGCTAGATGACAGTGATCAAGTTCAGATGGCGGCACACATTTGTTACTTTGGGAGCTTGGCTTGACGGTAACGCCCGGGAGGAAGTTGAGAAATTATTTTGCAATACAAGTCCTCGCCCTCTGATATCCAAAACAGCTAGTGGGGCACTTGTGTCCTGACATGATGCAGTAAAAAATGAGTCGGCTTCCTCTTAGTGCTATCAGCAGCTTCAGAAACAGCTGGGCGGTCACATGACCCTCAGTGATTTATACGGAAGTATTGAAAGGTCCTGCGACACAATGTTTATTACTTAAGTGTGTTGAACATATGATAGGACATTCATACCTGAACACCTCTATTTATTTCCTCTATCATCTCAATATTTCTCCGCTGCACTCAGTTACTAAAGCAACCAGTTCTTCTGTTTAAATAAACTGCTGCCCACTCTATTAGCGGCCAAACATTTCACTTCCTTGTATTTCTGAGACAAACTTGGAGTAGAAAACATCAAAAAGCAGCCCTTGCTGGTTGGCAAATTAGCTTTTTCTTTCTTTGCTCTACCAGCTGCATATGGAGGGACTGCAGCAGTTTAGGCTATAAGCAGGTTTTTTTTTACTCTGCAAGAAGCAAGACACTTTTTCAAACCCCTACAGCTGTTAGAGCAAGAGCAGTGGTCTTAACATCCTAAGGCCTCCTCACAGCACATCATCTGAACCAAACTTCACCGAAAATGAAACGGGGTTGATTGCTTGTTGCCTCCGGCTGTACTCAAAATCACACAGGCACAGCTGCTAAATATGCCAGAACATGGGCAACGGTGTTTACTTCTTCTGTCAGCCATGAGACACTTCACAACTTCCCTGTCACCAAAATCTGCTTATTTATGGTAGCTGCCTATTTACATGAAGTTCAACCTCAGCTCCAGACAAGACAGACCCCTTTGCCGTCACCATCATAATTTGTGGTTTTTAGTCAAAATTAATAATTAGAAATAGTCTTTGTGTTGCTTATAGATTGGACCTAAAGGTTGCAGGTCATAATTCGTAATGTGTTGTTGCACAGTTAGCATCATTAGTCACTTTTTATGCTCACAGTACAATTCTCAAGCGTCTTTGAGTGTAGGGAACAGTACAGGGCAAGCGTTTGGTGCCTGAATATGGAACACAAGCAATCGCAGCAACCAAACGAGCCACACTTTGGGGTCAGATGTCCTCTGAGACAAAGTAAATGGTGAGGAGTCCCTAATACTCTTTAAGAAGCTCAAGGCAAATGTATTAAATGGAAAATGCAAGTGTCATGAAACACATATCCCAAAAAATGTTACTGAAATGTACTCTTAGTCATGCACCCGTACGGGGGGTTGACCCATATGGGTGTTGTCTGGGCCATGGAGGAACGTAGAGAGAAGTGGCTACATCTTAAAGAGAGTGTAGGTGTGTCTTCCAGTTCCTTTATAGCTTGTGTTAGCCACCTCAAGGAACGTCTTAAAGATGGTTTTCACGATTGTTGTGTGTGTGTGGTACGTGTATTGTGAAGTATTTGTAATACTACGTTCACACCACCCCCGGCAATGCTTGTTCAAGCTGCCACGTCCAATGAAAAGTCTAAGTAAATGTGTAAAAATATGCAATTTGGGCTTCTGTATTCAAAACTCTTGCATTATCACATCAATACAGGTTTTAACCCTTATGCTATGCTAGGCATGTTTACATTAAAAGTGGGGTCATCTGGACCCCCCAAGACGGCGCGCTAAACTTTTTTTTTCCCGAGGATTTTTTTAATCTTTACTGGTGTCTGTGGCAAATGTAAAATCCTGTCCACCTTTGTTCACCTTTGTCACGGGAGGGATCACATATCAATATAAGGGTGGGGTCATCTGGACCCCATAAGGGAGCATGAGGGTTTTGCCATTCAACATGCGTTGAAAGTAGGAGTGTAACGGATCACAAAACTCATGGGTCGGATCGTGTCACGGTTTTAGGGTCACGGTTCAGATCATTTTTCGGATCAGTAAAAAGTAAAAAAACAGGAATAAATAACGAAATCAGAGCCTAAAATGATTCTTTCAAAAAGTTTCAAAACATATATTTGATAAAACATATATACAGGACAAAGTGTAAATATACTCTCACATATATTACATCAAAACATTTGCTCATTGAGCCCTATTTAAAAACACAAAACATCTTTGAACTTTGGACACAAACAAAAACCTAAACCATGTCTTTTCTGATGACATTTACGTGTCTTGTGGCCAAATCTACAAAAACCTGGAGAGAAAAATGCTCAAAAATAGTTTTGAAATGACCAGATCTATCTGCAGTAACCCCAAAAATGCACATTTTTTCTTGTCCCACCCTCCATCCCCAATGTCCAAATTAAATCCTAAACAAAACAGTTATAATTCCACTTAAATTGTCTATTTCGTACTAACTGATTTATTGAAATTTAAATATTTAAAATAATAATTATTATCCGTAGAACATGTCCAGGTGAGGCGCTGCCCTGCCCTTTTGACACGCAAGTACCTGTAGGACAAACTACGCTCTGATTGACACATTTCCTCATTTTTAGCAGTCAGGTTGTATATGAGGAGCATTCATGGAGTGCATACTTGTCACGTGAACAGCACTAATGGGCTCTTTGGGCTGTCTGCAGGATTTGAGGGATTGAAAAATGAAAAATGTGTACGTCATGACTGCTTCTCATGTACTTCATCCTTACTTACACTTCCATGTTGTGTAAGTGTTTGCTGCTGTCGCCTGCAGCATTCCCATTGGAGAGATATTTATGACACTTTCAGGTCTCAAACGGGTTCGTCCACTGTAAGGGCTGTTGTGGCTAAGGCATAAGTCTGGACCATGTTTCTTTATAGACATTGTAAAATAAAAACCAGCAGTGACACATGCCCAAAACATGGAACACATGAACCTGCAGAAACCTGTGAGAGTCACACAAGTCAAAGTTGTGTGTATGTGTGTTAGGAAGCTGGTCCTCGGCCCAGAGCACTTAAGGCAAGAGGATTAAACTCCAGAGTATTATTAGAGCTACTGATTATCCCCTTACCTGATCCGACTAATTCTAACTCTAGACTATTTATTTAACGAAAAAAGTGGAAAAATGTTTCGATTGGGTTGCAGAGAGGGAATTGGCTGTGCTGTGCTTCAGCGCTCTGTCGAGTCCAGCATTGACTCTCCTGGAGCATTCTGCTGAACTCATTAGGTCCCGGCCTTTTGTCGTTGCCTCCCCCGCTGTGGGGTTTATGTGATTAATGCACTGCTGACCACTGAGGCCAGAAGCAAGGACTTGTTTTAGTGCCAGGGAACAGCAAACAAAAGAAAATTGTCTCCGCGAATAGCAGAGGAGAGCACAGGCCCTGAAGCCGACTTGTCCCTCGACTCATTGATGAATGAGAGCAGGACCATGTCTCCTTAAGAAAGTTCAGCAGCAAGGTTTTTTAATCCATTCGTCCCCAAGTACCTGGCTGTAAAATATTTGTTTGGATGTAATTACACATCCATTACCTTTGACCCCATGTTCAGAAAATGGATTTCAGGCTTGCGACCCAGAATAAGAGTGTGAACCTTTAAATCTCCCCATTTGATCTAAACCTTTGAGGAGGTGCTACAGTGCAGTTTGTGATGGATTACTCTCCTGATTATTTCATTTGTAGTTATTTCCAAAGCAGGTATGAGTCCAAACGCATGCCTGAACAAACAGAAGTAAAGATTTGGTTGGGTTGGGTGGATGTCCCCTCCCCCATTCACTCAATGAGTTTTAGCTAGTGTCAGGTTTAACCATCACCCAGGCAACAGAGTTCAAATGCCACCAAAGCTAGGGCATGTTCACACAGTTGTTTTTCCCTGCAACACCTTTGCCGTTAGTGTCCTTAAATCAGTCAATAGCTGACTGAGCAAAATAACAGCTAATGATTGATTTAGGATTACCAAATTGTCTGACACTATTTTCTTGGTCTGTTTGTTTTTAGTGAAAGTAATATTGCATAATAGTTTTGGTCAAAGTAGAACTATTCACAGCGTCTCTCAAAACTGTAACCAGACCATTTTTTTTGTAAATGCAGCTAAAAAGAGTGAGCACTTCCTGGTTGGATCCGAATAAGCAGCTATGACCGACACAAGTGTCCTGGCACCCAGACAGGGAGTTAATATGCTTAAAAGATATGGGGCAGAAAGTTAGAGGTGACACGTAGTTCAGACGTTTGTGAGATTAGCATCTCTCTCATTAACAAAGTTTGTGTTTGGCATTTGTGTACCATTTTACAAAAAAATCTCCTGACAGGATCATCCAACCAAACTAACACAATAAGGTTGATTCTGTTTGTAAATCAGTTTGTGGTGTAGATATTTTTCTGAATGTGGAGGATGGCATTCTTCAGATGTTTCCTTTTGTTTTGTCATCCGTATAAAGCTGTTTCATCATCAAATATGCAGATCTTTGTAAATAACACTAAATGCAGGATTCACTTTTTGGATTTTGAGCTGACCAAAAGTTAACTTTATTTGTTGATATGTTGTTTTAATATTTTGTTACAAATTAAAAGTAAGGAGTCGTCAGTCTAAATTGACATGAAAGTGTTGACTTATTTTATCTGGAACCATTATGTCGGTGTTTACATTGTTTACATAGTCATAGCAATCTGATCATTAGAAATACATAGATTACTAATCAGATTTAAGGCTTTCAGATGAACTATAAAAATGTAAAAAAATGAAATTACCAATATTTCCCACTATTAACACGTCCCATCTGGTTATAATTGACCATGTCTAGGACTGGGAATCACCGGGTAACTCACGATACGATGCGATACGTGTACATGTCTCATGATATTGAAAATATTGCGATACTGCGATAACTTGTAAAAATCCTCTCTAATAACTTGCATTATATAGAAGAACATATATTTTTTTGGAAAATATAACCTCATTTATTTTTTTAGCTTAAACACAACTTGTGTCTTATCTTATGCAACAAAAAATATAAATTTTTGTGCAACGTTGCTGAAGTCAGTAAGACTGTCTTTGACAAGTATTGGCACCAATTAAATTGGAATTATCTGCAAAATTTAGTGATAACAATAGTAAACATGAGCAGCAGTGCCAATACTAAATGCTAAATTGTTGTAAACGACAGAAGAAAAAATTAAATAATTAAAGCAGCTGTTAGGCACATTAGTGCTCGCGGTGCCCAGTCTTCAAACGTGGGCCCCCTATCTACCTTCAAAGGAACGTCTCATCAAAGGATGACGAATGTAACATTTTACAGCCTCTTCAAATGAAAATAAAAGATCGATACTTGGTGAGAACACATTGAGAATCAATCGCAGGGTTAAATATCGCAATATCAATGTGTTGGCTCCCCCTACTGTCTACTGTATCAGAGTTATTCAACTGAGAACAAATCTGCCAGTTACACTCTGGGATTTAAATCGCATGTAGAGAAAATAGTGGTTGGCTTTTATACATTTGTCTGGATTTTTTTTGTTTTTTACTCACAGTGTCTTAGTGTCACTGACCACTGTAAGCGCTTTGGGCCTTCAGGGAAGGTAGAAAATCACTATACAAGTATTTAGAGTTTACTGACTTTTATGAATATTTGAAACCGTCAGAAAAATCACATAAAATAGGTTTTCATAAAGAAACCACCGGCCTCAGATTATACTTAAGTTATTTATGTTGTATTCAGATTCGACCAAATCTAATTCCTGTCATTGTCTTATAAGCAATGCCAGACTACAGTTTTTACACGATTATTCATATAATCTGGTTCCATTTTTGGTGTGTTTGAAATTGGGACCAATTTTTTCATTGATTTAAAATGAAAAGCAGAAAGTAATCAAACACTTTTCGGTGCACCAGATTCTAGTTATCATGATAACACACAGCACAGACCATAACCTGCTATTTGTTCTTCTCTTTCAGCATCCAGGGACATGAAACTCAATCCACAGCAGGCTCCATTGTATGTAAGTGTTGCTAATCACACTTGGACTCACACACTGCAGTTCTCTGTTCACATTACTCAGCCTACACTGCAAAGGTGTGGAGTTTGGGTGGATTGACGGCTGTTGAACCTGTTAGGGCACCTGACAGTCTCAACTTTTATTGGTAATTCCAGTAGATTCAAAGACATGAACTCATAAAATTCCTGGAATAGCTGCATGTTATCTTGACGTTTAAAAAAAAAAAAAAGTTCACTGTGATGGTTGTAAGGGAAGGAATCTAGGGAAGTGAGACTTCTTGTAAATCATCTTTGTTTCTAGTTTCTGCTGACTGTAAATGTTTATTGTATTTGCTGTGTTCTTGTGTTGCATGGTGACATTTCATATCTGAGTTTATGACTGATGGTTGTGCAGAGCTGCATGTATCTGTTTTTAATATCAACTGTGTCAATCACAAATCAGAGACTGTAGCTTCCTCTTAATTATGCATAAACTTTACACATACTGAGTCGTATATTTTGGAGTTATAAAAGAAAAGTTAATTAGTCTCACCATGTTTAAGGGATACATACTAATCAAACTCTAAGTCAATCCAATTAATTAAATTCACTGAATTTAATTAGATTTCCATTTAGTTAGATTTGGTTTTAAACTGCATCTCTTTTAAATTTGGGAACTTTTTTGGGCTCTCTTCTGGGTTTATGTTTTTTATTTGTAGTAAAAAGCATATGTCACGTTCACAACATGCGTTCAAGCGACAGCTTTCAGTGAAAAGTCTATGCAAACACGCATTTCGGGCTTCTGCTTTCAAAACTTTGCAGTCAAGCATCACTACACAAGTTATTAAGTCAGTTTTCAGGCTCTACAATCAAAACGCATGTCCATTGAATGCGCCTTGAAGGTGGAACTTTGACCAACCAGGGATTCGGATTTGTTAGTGGCTTGATTTACGGAAATACCAAATGTTTGAAAACTGATCATATAGGAGAAATTAATGATTGTGGTTTAGGGCTGCCACGATTAGTCGACTAATCAACGACTAATCAACTATTTACAGAGTCGACGACTAATTTGGTAGTTGATTAGTCGTTACTTTATATTATTTGGGTCGGAGTGTTGTAAAGTTGAAAGTTATAATTGGCATTTTGGTAGCTTTTTGGACTATTTTGGCATTTATTATTATTTTTTTAGGCTATTTTGGAGTTTAGCTAATATTTCAGCTACATGCTAGCTGTTTTGGCTAATTTAGGCTTTTTTTAGGCTGTTTTGGAATTTGGCTAATATTTCAGCTACATGCTAGCTGTTTTGGCTAATTTAGGCTTTTTTAAAAAATGTTTTAGGCTGTTTTGAAATTTGGCTACATGCTAGCTGTTTTGGCTAACTTAGGCTTTTTGTAATTTTTTTAGGTTAACTTGGCATTTAACTAATATTTTAGCTTTAGCGTTTTCAGCTCTAAACTTCAGCGTTTTTAGCTATCAATTCGAACATCTTTAGCTATCAGCACTAGCGTCTTCAGTGACCAAATTCAGCCTATAGCATTCAAACTAGCATTATCACAGATAATGCTATATATCTAGTTTTAGTTAGTTTAAAGCTAATGATGGCTAAGATTTGTGTTTTACATCCACTTTGTGTGAACCCGATCAGTCAACTAGTTGAAAAAATCATCGGTGATTAGTCGACTATCAAAATAATTGTTTATGGCCCACTATTGTGGTTAGCTCGTGGACAGAATTATGTGATACCAAGTCCGTCATGTATCAGAAAAGAGCTGTGAAAGTTTGTGAGAGCCTGGGTTGAGGGCTTACTCTGGAAAATATCAGTAGAACTTTGGTAAAAGGCCACTCTACACTCTTTCTCCACTAATACTTGTCATTGGCTCTTTAAAGTCAAGGTGATGCGCAGGTTATACGACTCCAAAACAACATTCTCCATCAGTTTCCTCCCAATGTAATAAATGTTCTGCTGCAGAAGGAACACTAGCTCATCTCTTTTGGTTTTATTTCTGGTCTGCCATCTTTAAATGGTTTTCTAAATTTTATGACAAAAACATCAAACCAGATCACAACCTTACAATGTTTGGATGCTCTACAGAGACTCTGTAATACACACCTTACTTGCTTACAGCATTAAAGCTTGGAATGGTGGTTGCTAAAAAGCTTTAATTACTGGCCTGGAAAACCACCTCTCCCCCAAATTTTAAACACTGGGTGTGTGAAATCGTATCCGTCATACAACTGGAACATCATTGTTTGGATAAAATGAACAAACGGCAAAGACACGAGACAATATGGGGACGCCTCCAGGCTCAGAGCCATATCTCTTCATCACGTAGGTAATGGGGACATTACATTTTTGGTACACTATTACAATATTATATTTGTACTGTTATACACAAAAGTCAGTTGTATGTTTTGTTTGGTAGTCACTGTTGTGTTTTTGTTGTCTCTTTTTGTCAAAATTGAAAACTCAAGGAAAATAAAAGGGCTCTAAAAGAAAAAGCCTGAAGCAAAATGTATAATATTTTGAAAGACTTCAACATTTTGCACCGAGCCTCTTCCAACTACTTGGTATCGGGTAGCGACGGTCCAGTGTGAACACCATTTGCTTGGAGCGCGTTCAATGCATTCAAGACGCGCTAAACCATGCATTCTTGAACGGGCGACATGTCTATTATGAATGTTGCATTAATTTAAAAAAAGTGACATTTGTTGTTAATGTGTATTTTTCTCTTCTGTATCCACAAATCTTCAAAAATTTTAACAAGCATATTGCTAAAAAAATAAGTAAAAATCAATTATAAAGCTAAAGTTTCAATTTGAAAATTAGGTAGCAATAATAAAAACTGTTTTGGATCAAATACAATCTGATTTTCTAATTTTATGTACTAAACATTTATCAAATAGGAACATGGAAACCTGCATAAAAGTGCTTTTTTTTCACAATGGTCAGTATATCCACACACATGCTATGGTTTGTGTTAAATTCAAGTGCTGTGAAAACTTTCATCTCAGTTCATTTGTATGGAAGAGTCAGGACACACAAAAGAGACAGAATGATTCAGCTAAAACTGCTTTAGTCATGCAAATCTACAGAGTTTATCTTGATTTTAGCTGTCAACTTAGATTTTATCAGAGTTTTGAAAGTAAAGGTTTTCATTAAACTTCATTTTTACTTTTTGTCAGCTGTCTTATGCGATTTATACCACTTTATATGAGTTTTTTACCACTCTATGGTGGACATCACCCCTGTGAACAGCTAATTTTGTTCAAACCCGCGTTTTGAAGCAGCAACATTTCCTTTCTGCTCCAATCGCACAGCAGTTTTATGCTGGTATAGAGATCTGGGAAAACAAGGCTGAGGGTGAGAACGCCGTCACCCTCAGTGCTGGGGAATCCCCAGGCTCTCTGGTGTCAAACACAGGGAGGATCGCCTTCCATAAAGACTCGGATCGTTTTTCACCATGCCGTGCCACTCAGCTGTAGTGGGAGGGACTCGCAAAAAGATCCATGTCTCAGAGTAGTTTCACTAGCTTCACGCTCTACTGAAAAGCAGCACCTGCAGGGGCACATTTTTGAATTTTCAGTCATGAAATAAACTCGCTCACAAGTCAGGTTTTTTAAAGTTGAGTTTAAAGTTTTCTACTTAAGTTCAAGTAAAATCTCAAGTCCTAAAACTTACATTTTAATGTTTGAACTTTGTGAGGGGATGTAAGCTAGCGGGAGAGTGACTTAACAGATGGATGACGGGAAGTGAGGACATTCTCACTACAAAGCAACAGTTCCGCCCACAGGTTAGAGGTGAATTTCTGAAGAACTACGTCCACTCTGCAGAAAATATGTGCTAATAAATGACAATTTAGTTTTTTTTTTTAAAGGGCCTTTCAGAGTAAACTATGTCCATATATATGATCATAAATTCCTTTTGGAACACAAAATAAAAATTATTTATGAAATATCCGTGTTTTTTTTTAAGAATGAAGAGTCCACGCTCTGTGTTTATTTCTACAGATAATAAATCTCCTGTTTTTTTTTTTTTTTTTTTTTTACATTTACAGTATTTTATAATGCAGAAAATGGTTGACTTTCAACAAATGTGAGCTGCTACACTCATGTTAACTAATAGGCAGGGATTATTTCTTTCAGAAATATTGTATTAGCTCCCAGCGAGGACTTTACACAGCATGTTACTAAAAACAAAAAAGTTATAACTTTTGTCAAAACTTTGCTTCTCCGGAGTTTACCTAATTATGAATGCCTGAAAGCTGGTTCTTTAATTATTCATCTACCTGAAAGGTGGGCACACACCTGTCTTTTCAAATGATGAACAACATAAAAGCCATTAGAATGTTCCACCAATCCTGCAGAGTTTATAATCAGCATCTATAGCTTCTTTTAAGATCCTAATTGCTGTTAAACTACAGCCGAATTCATTTGCTAAGCCTAACAGAAAAAGATTTATTTTTGTCTTGGAGGTGTTTTAAAATAATTTTATAACACAGTCAGGTGATCTCACAGCTGCTGAATCGTTTGATTTATATTTAATGATGTATGTGGATCTTCCTGAGCGAGCGCCTCTGCGAATTCCAACAGTCCCATATCGCCAGCAGGTGTGGAAGGCACACAGCACAGAAGATAAGCCGTGGAAGTGTGTGTGTGCGAGTCTGAACGCAAGACTGGCTCACACATTAACCACCCAGATAACCTTATCAGTGATTTACAGTCAGACTCATCAGTTGAAGCATGCAGGCCCCATTAGACACCAGATTTTAAAAGACTTATCACTGCAGTTCCGTTTCGCGGGGGCCGTGTAGTCGTCCTGTAATTGTAATTTAAAGAAATAAATAATCTTTAAAAAGAAGAAAAAAACAACACAGTTAATCCATTCTCCAGAGGGGGATTAAATGTGGCAGTTCCAGTTTGCAGAGGTGGTTGTAGATCAATAATAGTTGAAATGGCCAGCAGAGGTCAAGGCCTGGATGCTCTTCTAGTAGCACTTAGCAGGGCTGGAAAGGCGCTTTCAAAAGGCAAATGTTAGTGAAAATAAGTCGAGGAAAGAAAGAGTTTTTATGGGATTTGTTGGGCTGAAGATGACTTATAGGGTTGCTTTTAATAACAGCAGAAGATGCCATTATTCTGCCCGCGAGTAAACATGCTATTTACATTCTTGGCATTTAGAAGACAATGTTTTCCAGAGAGCTTCCCATAAAATGAGCAGGTAGGGGTTCAGCCTCTTGCACAGGATGCAGGACCGACCGCAGGCATGCCAGCATTTATTGGGACTCAACCTGTGAAGTCTTTGCAAGACAGTAAAGGGCCAGCCTCACTTGTACTAGATAGAAGGATGTGAATTTTAAAGGTTTTCAATCTTTTGTTTTGTCATTGGTGCATTCATTAGTAGAAAAAGAGTAGTAGTGCATGCCGTGTCCGCGCTGTTGGCACACCACTTTTCCAGTACTGTTATTAATATAGATAAGACTAAAAACTTATAGTCCGGTAAAAATTAACGACGTGGCTCTTGTACTCGTGTGAAACGCCCCCTGGTGGACTTCTGTGGTATTATTTTAAAAATGGATTCATCAGTTGAAATTTCGCAATAGTTTGCCAAACCGATATTTATTAACCAAGCGCTTAGGCAAACCATGCATTACTTCTTTATTACATAAAATACATGGCATTGTTCTTCAAGAAAGTCAGCTCACCTCCACACAAATATCCCGTCTTTCCAGATGAGATTACTCCTAGGGACTATTCAGACTGAAAAAGTCAGTTTTGTCCGGACTGGATTGAGTCCTGAACCTTGCGTTTGGTCTGTGTTCAACCGGATATTTCTGTTTCAAACCAAAGGTTGTTGTCTATGGGACTTGAGATCTCTTCTGTCATTGGCCAGGTATTACGAGAGACGAGAAACGAGAGAAAGAATACTGGAAGTCTGAGACTTTGCAATCCTTGTCGGTATAGTTCACTTATTCAAAATTTAAATTTTGCAGACCGATTTTCAATGTCTTTATTGATGTCACTTTTTACTGCTACTTTGGTATGGCAGAGACATGCTGCAAGGCGGTTAATGAAGACGTAACAGCTATGAAGGTTACGGCGATGAGTGTTTATGACATATATTTTGTTAAGAAGTGTGAGAATCAATGTGTATCACATAAAAAGTTGTTTTAATGAGTGCATTCATCCAACCACACTTCAATAAGTTGTTGTATCTCATCGTTGCTTTGCTACTCTGTTTACATACCATAATGACCGGCTTGGGTGGTTGTTTTGGTCCAGTTGTTCCACTCAGAGCGCGGCGCCTATTCAAACTGAAGAAACTCAGAGCGAACTGGAGCTCAATCCAATTGGAAATGAACAAAGATCCCCTAAACAGATGGGCCTAAGAGCGGTTCCTGGTCCTAGGCCACGGTCCACTTGAATGTATTCAGACTTAAAATTTGTTCCGGATTATCGGGGGAAACAAACTCTGGTTCACTTTAAGTGAACCAAATGTCTCCAGTCTGAATACACGCTTAATTTCCTGTCCTGTACCCTTAGTCGTCATTAATTGGTCATTATAAGCTTATATTTATGACTGTTTAACTGTCTTTATGGAAAATAACCTAACGAACACCAGTCCACCAAAGTAAAACAAGGAATATTTTCAAAATAAAGCTTCCTGCTACATTAACATAGTCACCGTCTTATGCTACGTTCACACCGGCCATGTGAGGCGTGTTAAAGAACGCGCTGAAAGCATGTTCATGAATGGATGTTTAGCATATAGCGTTCACACTGGATTGTTATTACAAGCACATGTCTTCCACACGGAAGAGACTTGGTATGAAATGTTGAAGCGGTGTAAATCTTGTGAATCTTGCTTCAGGCTTGTTCTGTCACAGTTCTGTTCCGATACATGAAAGACTTGGTGTCGTAGAATTCCATCCGGGCACAAACCTCAAGTACACAATTGGCACTTGCGTGAATTAAAAGGGATGCCATCCACACGTCACTACCGATTCCAAGTCCGACTTGTTACGCATGTTCAATGACCACACGTTTTGCACGTAGATCCTAAAAGTGGTGGTAGAAACTTGTGTAGCGACCTGCCAACTCGAGAGTTTTGAACGCAGAAGATTTTTCCTCAGAAGTGGCTGCTTGACAAGCCCAGGGTGGTGTGAATGCAGCTGAGGAGATCATTGAAAGGATTGATTTTAGCAGTTTAAGGAATTTATATTTTCCAGCGGAATTTACTACGATGAGAAATTGTTAGGTGATTATTGTTTGGAACACATAAGCTTCACTATTGATGTAGCTGCAGGTTCAGTCTGTGCTAAGCAAAATCAGGAAATCCTTCATAAGTTGCCTTTGAAAACAGGAAGCTTATATGGACTTTATGTACTTTATATACGTTACTCAACACTCAGGAATTTTCCTGGAATGTAAATTTAAAGGAAGTTTATTGTAATTATCTGCTTTATCATTTGAAGATGGTTAGAATTCTTTTATGTCATTAGTAAATATTTCTTAGAGATTTTCCTCTCTTCAGTACAGAATTCATTCGGTTCTTTGGTTTGTGATCCTATTATTTAGGGTCTATTCAGGATTAGCTGAATGTGAATGAAGCAACTTACTGTAAATCTTATAAAGGGATAAAAAAATTGTAAAACCTGTTTTAAACTCGAAAGTACACATCGTGAACTCGAAGAAAATTTGACAAATGCATTCATAGAAGGGATGCCACAGGCAATGCAAACAACAGTTGCTGTTTTGGAGCGGAAATTGCGTCATATATATATATCTATGTATGTAAAATTTTCTTTTTTTTTTTTATATTTCCTTTTTTAATGTGTGTTTTTGAACAGCGGAACATTAGGGCCAGTTTGCCAAAAAAAACGATAAATTAAGACCTTAAATCTTGTAAATTTACAAGAATAAAGTCGTAACTGTCATATTATAAGAATAATGTTGAATATTTATGTTTTTAAATGACTGAACTGAATTTTATTCTACTACTTATGACTTTAAAAGTCAAATGCTAAATTGATTACTTTTTTTTCATACATTTACGTGTTTTTCAAGTTGTACATTTAAGCCAGCCATCAACTAATAAAATATTAATAAACGTTCAGCTTACCTGTTGAAATCCTTTTCGCAGTTTAGTCGGTCTGCGGCTTCACATGGTCTTCACTCGCTGGACTTTTTGCTCACTTCCACTTTAATCTCGTAAATTTATGATATTTAAAACCGTAGATTTATTACTTTAAATCTCGTAATATTATTATTATTATTTTTTTTTTTTTGGTGAACCTAATACTCCATTCACACCCCTTCATTCACTGATTTGACCCCATGCTCATCCTTTCTCAGCCAGTTGTACATATTAGAAATATGTTTTATGTATTTAGAGGAAAGTAACATTATTCACTAAAACATAATCATCTCATAAAGGTTTAGCTTGTGTTAAACCAACTCTTTTTTTATTTTTTGTAAAAGATTAGATGTCTGTAATATTCTTGTTATCCCATTATCTGAGCCACTCTGCTGTTTAAAAATCAAATTCATTCATTTTTGTCAGCTAGATGTGTCAAGATGCAGTTCTCACTTTAAAAGAGAAAAAATGGTCAAAAATCATAAAGTATCAGAATATGAATATATATTTGCACTAACTTGGTGTCATAGGCAGGTGTCGGTGCTGCTGGCCGTGAAAAGGACCACACTCGCTCATGCAAACTCTCAAAGGGGGTTGGGTTCATGGCCTCCAGCTGTGCTTTTCGTGATGCTAAAAAGCCGCCTGTTCCTCGTTGAAGCTCCATGATTAGCAGGTCAATACCTCAGCGGGCTACTTTGTTAAGTACTTAGAACCAGCAGCGAGCACAGCCACGGAGGCATTAAGGCACCACGCAGCTCAAAACATACCTTTTGTTTGATTTGGGTCGGACAAACTGGAGACTGTGAGGATAACCTTTATTGGTTATTGTGTTATTAGCCGGGTTTACAGTCTGTGCCTGTTTGCATGTTTGCAAAGGTTGGTGTGTGCAGCTCTGTTTCCTGCCGGGTCCAACAGATGTTTCACATCTCTGTTTCTCCACCCACTCCGCCCGCCAACAAGCTTTCTTTACAAAGAGCTTACTTGTTCATTTAATTTTAGCTTCTGCCCCCTTTTGTTCTAATAAGTTTGTCTTTAGGCACCAATTTTTTTGTCACAAATTCAAATGATTTGATGAAATTTGACTGTTTCAGGTGTTGTCCTGTCAGAGAACATAACTGGTAATGTTATTTTTCACGGGCTGAAAGGGATTTCTGTACTGCAGGAAATCAGAGCAGCCATCAAAATGCAGCGAGTTAAGATTCTGTCTGAGGTGATTTGCTGTTCGCCTCCAGCACTAGAGGGAAAAAAAAGAAATGATTTCTCTTTTTGCCTCTCTTTTGTTCGTTGTGGAAATGTGGAAGCTATTTCACACTAATACCTTTTCATTTTCCAATGAAGCCCAAACTGCCAAATCCACTGAGGTACCAATCCGTTCAGCGGCAAGCCCTAATTTCCAATTGGGTCTCAGGATAAGATATGAGTTTTTAATGGAAAGAATGTCATGGCTGCTGGCTCCCAGCCGCCCACAACTTATTTACTCGGTTCCTCTGCTCTGTCTGCTAAAGTCGACACACTCGGAACATCTCTAAGCGTGCACGTCTCTGTGGCTGCAGAGTCAACTGGAAACACGTCCTCTCCTTTTTAAAGCACCATCATGCAGATGCCCACCAATCCCTAGTGTAGGGGTCGAAATCAATCGCACAGGGGGCCAAAATCCAAATCACGCCACAGGATAAACATGTATTGAACACTCTACAGCAACATTTTTAAAACTTTAAAACCGTAATTTTTTTAACATCATTATTAACTGGATATATAGCACTTTCTACAATAATGCTAGTGTGAATGCTGTAAGCTGAATTTGGCCACAGAAGATACTAATGCTGATAGCTGAAGATGCTGAAATTGATAGCTAAAAATCCTGAAGCTGATAGCCAGCTAAAAAATTAGATAATTTGCAAATCAGCCTAAAAAAAGAAAAAAAGAAAAAGAAAAAAAGAAGCAAATTAGGTTAGCCAAGACTGCTAGCATTTAGCTTAAAAATGGCTAAACTTCAAAATAGCACAAAAATTGAAAAAGCCTTAATTTAAAAAAAAAGTTAGTATATAAATACTAGCCTAACTCCAAAACAGCCTAAAAAAACACCTAAATTTGCCAAAACAGGTAGTGGTTGAATATTAGCCTAACTCCAAAACAGCCAAAAATAAATAAAATAAAGAAAAGCTTCTCCTCGTCCATAGTTATGACTGACAACGCTGTGCTGCAACACACTTTGAGTAACCCGTAAACTACGTAATGTTTACGACACCCTGAAACCGGCGAGTTCAGCGGAAATTTTGTTTTATTTTGAAAATATACCGGATGCACTTTAAATTCGCTCGCGTGGTTTCCGGTTTAAGTCGTGAATAGCCCCAACTTCACAGAAAGTGATGACGATCAGCTGAGTCTTCCGTCAAAATTTGAACTAAACGAAACTGATTCGCAGCGACGTAGAGGCCGATCCGCAGACGCAAGACGTGAACGGCTGCAGTGCAAGTTTCTGTCGCACTTTTAATGTTATGAAAAGACTGCGGCGCACGCAAAGCAGCCGTAATGCCGTGGTGTAAGCCCGGATTAAATTAGCCAAAACAGTTAGCATGTAGCTGAAAAAATTGTTAAACTTCAAAATAGTACAGAAAACTGAAAAGCCTAAATTTGCCAAAACAGGTAGCATGTAAATACTAGCCTAACTCCAAAACAGCCTAAAAAAATAGCCTAAATTATTCAAAACAGCTAGGATGTAGCTGAAATATTAGCTTAAGCCTAAAAGCCTAAACAATCTTAGTAAAAGCCAAAATACTCCAAAAAGCTAGCATAATGCCAATTTTTTAAACTTTAAAACCATAACTTTTTAATATAAATTTGAATTATAAAAAGCCAGGAATATTATTCCAGAATAAATCAACTTAAACCTTAAATAAATTTAAATATTTTACTCTCCATAAAAATATATTTCGTCTAAATTTAGCAAGTTAGAAATAAGCACAAGATAACATCGGACCATTAATAATTAAAAAAATTGATCTGGAGGGCTGTGTCCGGCCCCCGGGCCTTGACTTTGAGGGTGCTGGCCGACCCCTCTGCTGTCTCCATGTTAGAACGAGGCCCAGAGGTCGTCCCTGCAGAACAAGGAAGCACCTTTAACCCTGTTAAGCCTAATCCACCACATCAGGCTGCGCATGTTGGTCCGAGTTGGTGGGACGCCTGCGACCCCGGTCACATTGATGGGGATGAAATGTGCCATTGTCTTCCCTCGGAGCCGACAATCTCCGTTCCCTCAGTGGAAAACTGCTTACACGAACAATATTCCTGTTTTCCTCCCATCCTCCTCCTCCTCTTCCTCACTCTGTCCTCGCATGACACCACAACATTCCCTGCAATTTGCAGCCACAACACGTCCCATTTATAAAATATCAGACAGCCCAGTAATTGAATAATTATGTTCTGAACATTTTAATTTTGACTGTTTGCATAGTAAGTACAAAACAGCTGAGAGAAAATTTTGTCAAATATAAAAAGATTCTAGTGTTTAGTTGTCGAAAAAACCTTGTTCTCCACAGACCTGATAGGACTGGAATGACCCACCCCAATGAAAATTGTACTTTTATCCGAATTCCTTCACTACTTACTATATAGTGCACTACAGCGGGTAAAAAAGTATTTAGTCAGCCACCAATTCTGCAAGTTCTCACATTCAAAAAGATAAGAGAGGCCTGTAATTTTCATCATAGGTTTACCTAAACTATGAGAGACAAAATGAGAAAATGTCTAATTTTTAAAGAATTTATTTGTAAATTAATCTCAATATTTTGTTAAATACTCATTGTTGCTAACGACATCCGTCAAAAGTTTTCTGTATGTCTTCACAAGGTTTTCACAATCTGTGGCTGGTATTTTGGTCCATTCCTCCATGCAGATCTCCTCTAGAGCAGTGATGTTTTGGGAGTGTCACGGAGCAACACAGACTTTCAACTCCCTCCAAAGATTTTCTACGGAGTTGAGATCTAGAGATTGACCAGGAGTATGTTTATATCGTTGTCATGGTGACAGACCTAGCCATGTTTCATCTTGTAGTGCTGTCCAAAGTTCTGCCCAAATTCCCACCCTACCCCCTCCTACTAAAAAACTGTTGTGTGGGACTATGTGGTGCTCTGGATTTTAAAAGCAATTGGGACACCAGGCTCACTACTTTTCTTTTATTTTTCTAAACGCTGGATATAACGTCAGTGATTTCACAAAGTGAAAATAAAGCAATACGATTATTTCACGACGTCTATTTATGACAACACTGAGTTTTGATGATGAAAATGTGGATTGTTTATTAAAAAAAATGCATTTAAACACGTTTTTTTTTTCACAAAAATTGTTCGACTGCATTGCATTGTGGTCTATATTTGCTAATGTATTGATCATCGACCTAAGCTAGTATTTTGCAAAGACTTCTGGGAAATTTCTTGTGAACTCGATTTTAGAATGGTAGATTAGGACCGCACTACAAAATGGCGAACGTACTATATAGTGAGTAGTGAAGGAACGCGGACACAGCCCTAATCCTCAATTCCAAAATCCAATGCCCTAGAAATTTCCCAGAATTCTTTTCCAGACTTTTGCACAAACTCACTCACGTAAATTACTTTTATGCTTCTGGATTTGCTTTAGCATTCCTCGGAATTCCTGAAAGAAATGTTGCAGAGACTGGATCAGCCCAGGATCAGTGCTGGGTGGGGTTGTTTGGGTTCATCCAATCCTCCTCTGCTAGACTCATAATTGACACCTTGTAGGCAGAAACTTTTTAAAAAGTCACACTTTCAGTTCAGCTGAATGTCAGCCTCATGAGACGTGGTACACCTTCTGAATCCTCTGGTCTGGATTAGGTTCTTGCAAAATGATTTCCTTTTTTATCCATCTAAATATGTAAAGGTTTTTGAATTTTGAGACACTTACACTTTTTTTTCATTATTTGGAGGTTCTCCAAAGCAGGCCTTTAAATCAGTTTTGGGTTGTTTTTTATGCTTTTAACATGCAGGGCCTAGAAAGACAACATTTCTAAATATTTTTTTTTCTGCTGTATCTCTCACCAATTAAAGATCATACAGTTAACATTTTTCTTATTTTAGTTTAATCCTCATTTTTTTCTTTTCAACCTGTCTTTTACATTTAAAGGCTGGTTCTTTGATATTTTATTTACCGGTATTAATTTTTTGTTTGAACATCTTCAAAGTAGATGGAGATGGACTTTAGTCACTCGCTGGTTGATTGAATTTTGCCAGTTATTTTTATTTATTTATTTATTTTTTTTTTACGAAATTCTCAATGGCTTTAAGAAACCACTTGTAATTATTTAAACATTTTCGAGGCACTCGTGACCTTTTAATCAACTGTGCTGAGAAGAGAATAACCTGTATTTTGCGGCTGTTCAGCCAGCAAAATGAACCAGCTACTAAAGGTCAAACATACATGTTTAATCAGAAGTCCATGTTTTCAATTTTATTCTTTTATGAAGAATCTGTAACATTTTGTTTTAAGCTTAACCTTCTTTTCCTAAATCCTCATATTCTATGCAGCTGTAAGAAAACTACCACACTAAATGCAGTATGTAACAGTATATATTTTTTATAATATAAAATGCAAAATTGTCTATAGCATATTGTGATAAAGTTATGCGGCAAATTATTTTGATTAGTGAAATAAATGGATTTATACTTGGGATGACCCTCAAACCCAAACCACAACCTCTAGTGGTCATTCGAGGAACTGCAACATTTGGTACTTCCTGGTTTGTGCTAAATTTTAAAGCTGGAGGTGAAGGCTTTTTTGTAGTAAAACTAGGTTTCTGCTTTTCTCTCTTTTGTGTAACAGATCAGTGCATAGCGCTCTCAAAAGTGCGTAGCAGTAAATATATTCTGCTAAAAGAGCGCTGCATCAAATCAGACAAACCAAATGAGGGGGGGGGATATTTCTGAGTCTGTCACACTTTGCTTTTCTGAAATTATGCTTTTAATTACATTTTTGACCATATATAGTGATCAAAAGTTAATCATTTTTTTTAAAGCTTTACTCTTTAAACCCTTCATTTTAGCTTAAGACTGCTGTTATAGTTCAAGTGAGGCGTGCCGAGGAACTGCCTGAACTTCTCATGTTCGGATCTAAAGAGACTCACTGAGATTGAATTTTCAGGTCTTGATTACATTTGTTATCTGTGTTTGAAGGATAAAGTTGTGCAACTTCAAAACTTTTGGCCTCAGCTTTGAACTTTGTGGACCTGACTTACTGTTATGTCCAAATTCACTCCCTAACCCCTAAAAGACTACACAGTGCGGGACTATCTGTGCCCTGGAATTTAATGTAATTCGGACTCCATGCTTGTCACTTCTTTTTTGTTTAATGGTAAATACAATGTCACTTTTTTGCTGAAGTAGAGAAACTAATAAATATGGAGATTTTACAAGGACTATTTAGGAAAACTTGGATAATTAATAAAAAGTACATTTACACACATTTTTTTTCAAATAAAAAATACAAAAATCAAAATGCATTGTGGGTTAAATTTGCCAATCTCGTGAGCATTGATGCATGCTATTTTCTTGGAAATTTTCAGGGCACTGGATTTGATAATTGTAGACTCAGAACCCCCCCAAAAATCTCGAATGCTCTATATAGGGCCCTAACCAGGGGTGGGCCAACTATTTTGGAGATTTACACTTTAAAACTATAACCTTTGTTCTCATTTTAGTGCCAATTGCACCAATAGGTTGAAGGGAAAACTGCAAACTTAAAGAAACGACGTGTTCTCGTGGTCTTGGGATGATCATAAAGTAAAAGAAATCTTCCAACACCACATGACTGCGAGTAATTTTCTGCACCTAAACAAAGATCAACCTATTTGTAGTGTACCATCAACGGGAAGACACCTGAAGTACAGTGGAATCAACAATCAATAGTGTTATCAATATAATTAACTCTAGTTTGGCGGGCCAGATGAAATAGCTTAATGGGCCGCATTCGGCCCCCGGGCCGTGGTTTGCCCACCTCAGCTCTAGCCCCTAAAAGACTGTAGTGCGAGACTATAAAATACCAACCCCATATAGGATGTCACCCATTTGCTAAAGTAAAAACCATTGACTGTATATGGAGAACTGGACAGAGCGGGTTTGACATCATCCATAGAAAATTCCTTACCTTTGACTCCATCAAAACGAAGCCATTTCAGTCACCTTTTTCTGTAATACGGTCGTCGCCATGTTGGAGTCAGACAACAGTGATTGGTCCGGTCTGACTCAATGTTTCCATGGCAACTACTGCCACCAATAATGAGTGAGCTTGATGGAAGTCCATCCCCCTACCTCTAAAAGAGGAGAATCTGTCATTCAAGGTGGGGGCCAGCGGGCACCACATGCTTTAACTGAGGCGTCTGATTGGTCAGTTTATAACATGAATAAATTGAGATAAAGAAAAAATAATGAAAAAAAAATTAAGATTAGCAAGAAGAAGTTTAGAAAAATGTATCTGAGCAAAAATTGTTATTCTGACGTGAGTAATAGCTATTTATTTCTCTGTAGAAGTTTGTGGAATTAGCAGATACTTCCTGTTTGGAAGCGAGGTGGGAGGGGTCACTCAGTCCAGTTCTCTATATACAGTCAATGGTATCAACCTAAGGAATACTTTGCGAAACTCTTTATGAATCCACTGTATTCTGATGATTAAAGCTTGAATGATATAATAAATTACTTTTACACATATTTTTGAATAACAAATTGTTCAAACGCAATGGATTGTGGTTCATATTTGCCATTCTAGTGAGCATTGATGCATACTGGTTTCTGGGAAATTAGCAGGTCTCTTGATTTGGGAAATTTGTATTTGTACTCCCCCCAAAAAATAGTGATGTATCCCCTATATAGTGCATTAAGTAGAGTGCGAATTCGAACATACTGTATGTGATGTTGCTCTTTGGCAAGCTAGACTTTGATGGTGCAAGAATTTCATTTTTAAAATGTACAAACACTCATCCTAAATAAATTCTATTATAAATCCACAACTATTTTATTGTCACCACTAGATCTAAGTAAATGTTAGACTATTTTCCAGTTCTAGTATTTTGAAAGTTTGACTCATTTCTTATGTGATGAAACGTGTAACATCTGCTGCTTTCATAATCTGAGCGCTCCTTCCTCTTTGTGTTGACCTCCGCCTGCAGGGTCACTGCGTTGTCACGGTGCAGCTCGCCGATGAAGAGCTGCCGGCAGACGATGAGGAGGATGTGGATTATTTCCTGCTGTTTGCTGGCAGCACGCAGAGACACCTGACCTCCACCCTAAAGAGCAGCCATGACACCTTGCAGGCGATGTGTCCCGGTAAGAAGCCCCGCCCACCGTCCCCTGCTGCTCCCTTGTAGCCTGACATGGGTGGACAGCTCCACCTACAGTACTCGCTTTCTGCTTAATCCAATGTGATGCATTTTAAAGGGTATGGATCATTTTATCATCTGTGGAGGCATGTTTAGCTCCTGTGACCTCTGTGCAGTCAAATCAATAAACCAAATTTATAGCCAACCCATAAATCAGCAAATATCAAAGAAAATAAATAATCCGAGTTTGAAAAAGAACTCATCAATACTGAAAAGAATTGCTTCCTCAGATTACTTTACAGTTTTGATTTGCTGGAGCCTTTGAGTACCATGATGCATTACTGATCTCTAATGAGCGTAATGTGTCGACCCTCACGTAACAGAAAACCTTTTCTGGAGTTATTATTTCTAGCAAACACATTCAAATGATAATCTTCTGACTTCGCTTTTAAATGAATGAATGAATGCTCTTCTTGTTGAGCTTTTGCTGCCATTTTTATTTGGAAATGAGTTTGTCTCACAGCTCCTCAAAGCTGATGAATGAGTAACCAGTGAAAGCGCAGTGACTAAAGGTCAGCCTGAACCGTGGACAGGAAACCCTCATTTGTTCATTTTACTTTATTAAAGGTGGATTCCTAATATTTGCAGTCATGACTTACCGGTTTAAAAGGGCTGGTTAAATAGAGATTAAATACAGTTCTGGTTTGGCGACTCTTGAGTTTACTTCTCAGGCAGCGGAGCCACCACCAGTGTGTGGATGTGTGAAGAGGTCTGTGACTCTAAAGCACTTTAGGTCTTCGAAAGAAGGTAGAAAACTGCTATACAAGTATACAGCATTTACTATTTACTAAAAAGTCTCTGCCTACTCTTCCCCTCCCTGCCAGAAACTACCTTTCCCCTCCTACAGTTAATAAAAGATTTAGCTAAATGCTAAAATCAACCAAAATTCTTTTTTATAAATAAATAAATAATAATAATCTTTATTTATATAGCACCTTTCAAGATAAAAATCACAAAGTGCTTCACAGTAAAACACAGAATATAAAAACAGAATTAAAAAAAAAGGAAATTAAAAAAAAATGTTTTTAGCTGCTTTTTAAAAGAAAACACTGAGTCTACAGATCTGAGGCTGAGAGGAAGTAAAATTTAAAGGTACATGAAAGAAGGACTGACAGCTACGGAGTACTGCACTTTATCCGTGTTGCTGTTGTTTATTTAGACGAATAAGTCAGTCAATATTCTAAATTGGTTCAGGTTTGACTGTGTATGACATCCAGCTGTCAAAAACTTAAAACAGCTGCTTAAATTGTTGCAGTTCATATAAGTTGTAATGTATACAAGTATACAAGAGTTCTATTTAAATGTGATTCTGCATTAAGTGCCAAGAACTGTGCACTTGAAAAAAATCAACATTTTTTATGGTATTTCTCTTTGCAAAATAAATAATCATGTGTAGAAAAGTAGGAATTCAGGTTTATTTTTTCTTGCTCAATACATATCGAACCGTGAGCAAACTGTATGTTTGCATCCCTAGTCACCAGAGTATAACCAGGATCCTGAGCTAACACTCGGTCAACCAAAACATACACTACTGAGTAAATGAACATCTTTATAAACTCACAGGCGTGAATTTTCTAAACTCTTAAGGAACCATTTGTGACCTAAAGCACAGTTTTTTCATCTTACCTTGTTCTTCTTCTGGAATAATATGTAATGCTATAGTGCGATCGCCACCTAGTGGCCAAACTGAAACATTTTCCTGGAGAGGCAGAACAATGTTTACAATGTTAATGATCTGAACATTTTTGCTAGAGATTCTCCTTTACAGAAACCATGTGACACTGTATGATATTAACAATCTCATTATTTCACTGATACATTTTACAGTATGTGAACTGGATCAGATTAATATAAATATATTCCAATTATATAGTAGATAATTAATGTATTTCTATACAAATGTGTCTAAATGTGTAAACTCAGAATTGAATTTCATTGAAGAATTGAAAAAAAAATAGAATTGAATCGATCCAACTTTTGGCGAATCAAATCCTTTCTGGAAATTATAATAGATGCCCAGCTCTAATTAACTGTTTGCATCACCTTTCACAACCCTGAAGGCCGTCTGACTGTCTCCGTCTACATTCATGACCATGCCAACGGTTTTCTAACAAGTCGGGTGCTGGCATAAAATCTGTTTATGCGTCTCTGTCACACGGTGGCAGTTCTATTTGTGACTCTAGCAGTCCTGAGAGCTCTCTGTTTTGTCACTCTCCTGCTAGCTAACAACCCCTCACATCCCTAACCTATCATTACCGGTGAAACATAAACGGCGAGCAATATCAGAGGCATCCAGCTGTACAGTTTAAGCCAGCTCAGACGAGTTTGTGGCCGGCCGATTGTTGTTTCTATCTCACAACTACTAACTTCACTTCTCAGAAATGCTATTTTTCTTTATATAAGTCCTCAATCATAAGAAAATATCTCCACAAGAATGTGTTAAAAGCACCAACTTTCATGGGAGTGGGTCTTTACCAGCAGTCCTTGCTGGCCTTTGGCCTAATGTCGTGCAGAGCTTTGAGACGGTTTAGTTAAAAATAGCTTTTCCCATCAATGCAGGTGATGGAGCCAGACTGTCCTTCACTGCATGTGAGGCAGTGCAAGAGCTGCTCACCAGTCTGAAGTTTGAGATCACCAGCAAAGGCGTGGGACTAACCGGAAAGTGCGGTCTAAAACGGCGTGTGAATGGGTTTTGATGGAGGATTCTGTTGTTGCGTGTGAAACGCGCGACACGCCAAACGGCCTTATCTCATTAAGGGCTCGGCTGAATTAGGCGTGTCTGCTGGGGGATGAGAGGAGGTGTTACATTCTCCCAACAGATTAGCCGCGCCTCGTTGCTCCTCCATCCGGCTGCTCTGAACCTCCAAGACCCCGACGACCTCTACAAACCTGTTGGGCAATTTCCACTAGACTGTATAAAAAAATAGTTAATTTGTGCAGATTTGTCTCTGATTTGTTTGTTTATTTATTTATAAAGCTGTGTTGTTTATTTCCTGTAAGACAGCTTTGAGTTCAGCATCAGTCATCCACGTTTAGTCCCTGATTTGCATACATTTGTGTTGAAGTGAAAGCAGGTTGTGTTGTTTTTTGCAGCTTTACTTGGTACTGCAGGGTGTGGGGGGATTAATAGAGAAAATGTCTGATTAAGTTTAGTAAAAATCCATTTTATTTGAACAAACCGGGTCTGCATCAGCAGAGCAACTTTGCACCCTGTTGTCACAAATTATTGTGCAAAATTATCCTAAAATGAGCTCGCTCTTTGACAGAGACATTTGTGAGCTGAAAAATAGATAGTTAATTGAACAATTTAGGTTAATTTGATTGGCCCCGGCTCAAGGCTTTCTGGGTGGAATTGGCATATTTCCCCTGCGTCTGTGTGGGTTTCCTCCGGGCGCCGAGGCTTCCTCCCACCATCCAAACACAAGTGGATTAATTGGTAATTCCTGACAGGCATTGATTTGGTAAATTGCATAATGAACTGAGGTTTGTTGAAGTAAAAATCACAGGTGTTTGTAATAAAATTAACATTTACTTGTTGGAGTTCCTCAGAGCCGTGACATCTGGTACAAAGAGCCGCACCGCGCCAAAACACTGAACCGGGGCAGACGTGTTTATGAAGAGAGTCATCAAAATAACTCATGGAAGGGTCATGTTTGGATTTTCTGCAATTACATTCCCAACATTCATTTAGAAATGAAAAAAATCAAGTATTTTAGATAAGTCCTTATGCTGAAACTCTTAAAAAGACAAATATTATTTTATATTTTTTTTTCTTTTGCTGCTAATCTATTGCTTTAGAGCTTCATAGCTGCATAGAAACAAAAGAAGCTCCTCTAAAAAACACAGACACTTTTTTTTAACATACTCTTTGATTATTTGGTTTTGTTGCATTAAAATGTGTTTTTTTTAATATATATATATATATTTTCTGGACAAAGATAGAACATTAAGAACTAAATAGTAGAGCCGTGAAAGTTAACGCATTAAAACATGTGAATAATTGAAACAGAATTAACGTGTTAATATTTGTTAACGCCCTCCTGCGTCCTGCCGTGCGGCGTGATAAGACTCCGTCTAAAATAAAGTTAAACTTTTTTAATTTAAATCAAAGAGATAATACGGCATTTATTTGTAGTTTTTGGACAAAAGTGAAAGATCTACTGTGATGGGCGGAGCCTAACGGAGCTGTCTGCTGCTACAAATCGAGGAAACCGACCATTATTTATTTATTTTTTGGGGGTGGGGACCAACATTAATTTTTCCACATAAACGAGCATCAGGGTTGTCTCAAATTTGTGGAAGCTACGCGGTTCACTGCAAAAGTCCCGCCCACCGCTATTACGGCAGGTGAGCGGTCCAGAGTGGACAGACATGGATCAAACTTCTCCCCAAAAGTTTCTTTTATTATTTTTCACAAACGCAATGAGAAAAAAGTAATAGAAAAAACAGAATTCCAGGAATAATGTCAAATAGCAGCTCTTTCGAGAGAAATTCTTATATCTGGTAGCAAAAGTTCCAGAGGGTTAAAAAATAAAATTTCTAAATGTAAAATTTTTCATTTGATTTCATATTGTGATTATTTGCAGATAATAAGTGGCTTGCAAATGCTGTAACTAAGAAAAAAAAGAATCACGATTACTTTTTTCCAATTTGTAATTATTTTTTTAAAATAAACAAATTCCTGCTTCTGTAGTGAGATTAAAGTACAAAACATGATTTAAAGGTTTTGTTTTTTGCATGTAAAATCTTTGCAGAAAATATGTTTCTTTATTTAACTTTCATACCTATAAATTTTATGCATAATTTTTATAAAAGCATTTTTTCAACAAACACATAAGCAGCAACCAAAACAAAAACCTCCCCAGCCACCTGCCGGATTTACAAAAAAACTTACATTTAGGTTACCACACGGTGGCATTTTGGGAAATGTGTCCATAGTCTTTAGTGGACATTTAAAACGACATTTAAACATTGGAGTATTCCATCCAATGTTTATGTTGTGACCTGGGTATTAGTATTTGAATATCCATAAAACATACAACACAAATGTCAATCCGATTTGTTCTTATTTGTAGTGACATCAGTGGAAAACGATGCTGTTTGTTGTCTGCTCCTCTCTGCTCTCGTTCCGTCTTGTCATGCCTCGTTTTTGTGTCCCGCCTGTCTCATAGCTCATAACTGCTGCGAGGTGGTGTCGGTCACTTTGTGCTCAGCCACCCGGGATATCTGCGGGGGCTCGGGGGATCTGCAGGGCCGCCCCGTTCGCGTTGCTCCGTTGGCCGAACATCGATTCTGCTTCGTCCAGGATTTGGCTTTTGACATGGCCCAGTTCCTGGTAAGCTGAAAACACACGTGATGAAGAGCTGAACACTTTCAAATATGACTGTTGTGATGCGTTATTATTTTCCCTCCATCTTTAACCCAAAAGCATCAAGTTAAGGTTTGTTTCTCTGTATCCTCATTAAAATGCGACTCCTCTCTTGCAGGTGAGCACAGCAGGCAGAGCGGACGGCCTGGACGGAGTCCTGCTGCTGGACGAGTGTCAGATTCCCCTGCAGGAGTGTGAGCGCCTGGATGAGAGCTTGGCGCTGGCTCTTCATCACCTTGTACTTCCTCCAGGCTGGAGCTTACTGGGGAGCAGGCGGACCAACAGCAGCGGTGAGGCTGGAGGCCAGCGAACTGTCTGGATGAGGTTCAGAACACTTAAGGAGGTCTGGGCTATGGGCTCCCCCAAAATTTGAACTTTTTTTTGTTTTCAGTAGCAGCTTTGCTCTCTGAGAGTAATAAGTCAAAAGCTGCAGGATACGGGTGAGGAGGGGGATCTGACGTAAAACGTTCATACCTCGATAAATCGAGGGATTCATTTGTCATCTTTAACATTTGGAAAACATAATTGGAGAGTACAAGAAGTGGAAATTAAGTACAAGGACAGGGCAAAACCACAATGCAGCGCTGTTGCATATCTGACATACTTCCCTGTAGAAATGGAACAGCCAGACGAGGCCTGAGGAGCGTTTGGCTAAACCCTCAAACGTGTTTATTCGTTGTTTCCTCCCATCGAGCAACTTCACATCAGTCCTGAAGCAGAAGACCGGCTCAGAGCTGGAGGAATCCTATCAAAGGAAAACTGGAAAATTCTGGTATCAAAGCTGCATGTTTAGATGAACGAGGAGGAGGAGGAAAACCCTCTGGGAATGAGGGAGGATGTTAGGTGGAGCTCCCAGAAGTTTGACCTCCTGTGCTGATCCATAAACAGCATGGAAGGGTTATGACATCCTCAGATGCAGCTCATAAACCTCCTTCAGCCGTGTGAGTTATAGCTCATGTCAGAGCAGGTCGGAGCCTATATTTACATGATCTGAAGCACGTTTCCTGATGGATTTACATCAGACCGAGAGTCCACACGGAGCCCCGCGCCGCCGCCGCCGCCGCCAGCAGAGGCAGCTGTTTGAATTGTGAAGAATGGCCTAATCAGCGCAAACAAACACACTTTTATTGAAATTAAAATGGCAGCCTCTTCCAGCACTTGACTCAGATGACTATAATCAGTTAAAGGAAGCTAAATGAGCTGATATGGATGATGAACTCTGTGAGGTAATTGCTCTTTGTGAAGCAGAATAAATAAGACTTCTGGGAGTAGTTAGAGCTCTGCCTCTGCCTCCGGCTATTGCTCAGATAATGGCTTATGGTTTCATTTGGAATTTGGAAATCAAACCATGTCAGTTAAAATTGACCAAAAAAGGGATAAAAATGCGTGAAATTTCAAACATTTTTAGTTTTGTAGCTGATTAGCGAAGGGAAAAAAATTGGTCTCACAGTCAGGATCTCGTTAAATTCATCGACTATATATGAGAACTGGACTGAGTGACCCCCAACAGGAGGTGGTTCCAAGAAGTCAAAATCACATTAGCATCTATTAAGAATCAAACAGCTATTACTCTGTCATTCTATTCGTCAGATTAATCATTTTTGCTCTGCTATCATTTTTTTATAATATTTTCTCCCTAATCCTATTTTTTGTAGTGGAAGTTCTTCTAGTTATAAATTGACCAATCACATGCCTCGTTAAAAGTAGGCGGTACTCACCGGCCCCAATGTCCAGCATTTGAAAAGTTTGATTGACAGATTGTCCTCCTTTCAACTGGCAGGGGTGTGAGCTTACATTTGATTGGTGAGTGTGGTTGCCATGGAAACTGTGACTCAGACCGACTTGGACGAAGTTCTGCTCACTGACAATGTCTGGCTCCAACATGGCGGCAAAAAACCCCAGAATTTACTTAATTTAGTTGGAGCCATTTTCTCTGGATCACACTCACTCTGTCCAGTTCTCTATATACAGTCAATGGTTAAATCCAGCGAACTTTTTGTAGTGGAAAATGTACGTGCTTTTAAAAACTGAACACACAGCAGCTCCTTTGTGTTGAAGTGAATTGTCACAACGCTGATGGATGAGGCAGACTGCAGCCGCGGTGACTGATTTGTGCTCTAATAGACTCCGCTCCTCAATATGTCACCCCTCCAGTACGGAGCTGGAGCAGCCCTGAACTGTGGGGAGTGAGGAGGAGCGGCGCTGAGCTCTGCCTCCATCAGATCTGTCAGATGAGGGATCGCAGCGAGGGGATGGCGGTTTATCTCAGTCATCCTGCACACCATGGACGCACAACCAGTTTTTTTGTCTGCTGAGATATAAAAATGCTTAACGAATTCCGTACAAATGTCAAAACTAGAAAAGTTGCATTACCTGCGATAATGCTAGAGTGAATGCTTTTTGCTAAAAGTAATCACTAAAGATCCTGAAGCTTTATGCTGAAAATGGTGTCGCAATTTACTTTAATTGATGAAGGGATTTGCTGAAAATGCAAAAGCTATGTGCAACATGTTAAAAGACTGGACATTTGTTAAAGAACTATGAAAGAGTGCTCAAGTTGACCTAAATTTCTGAAAAAAATATAGTAAAATTGCTTAAAAATCCCTAATACATGCCAATTTTGCAAAAACAGTCTGTTCCTTAAATTTGAGCTAAACTCCAAATTAGCCCCAAAAAAACCTCAGTAGATGACATAATTAGCCAATAAAGCTAACACGTTGCTTAAATACTAGCTAGACTCCAAAATAGTCTAAAATCATCAATAAACTATATTAGTCAAAAATATTTGCCTGTTGCTAAAATAGAAGCTAAACTCTAAATTAGCCAATAAAATCGTCAGTAGATAATAAATTAGCCATAAAAGTTAGCATGTTGCTAAAATGTTAGCTAAACTAAAAAAAAGCATAAAAAAAACAAATTAGCCAAAAAAACTAAGTATAAATAGGTATAAAATATTAGTTAAACTCTACACTTTTTGAAAATTACTATAAATTAAATATTATGAAATATAAATTGAAAAAAACTATAAATGATTAAAACATAGCCATGAATATATTTAAAGGCTTGTTGCTAATCTTACAATTTTGAAATTTGAAGACTTCTTATTCATTTTGCTCGAAATTTAAAAAGCTATAAAGTTTATGAATACCAAAAATACAAGCAGTAATGATACTATGATTGCTGAAATTGTTGAAAGTGTGATTTTTTTTTTTTCTTTTTGCCCAAAAATGTACGTAAAGGAGCAGGAGAATCACTATTACAGCATTCACACATGATTTCTTATTCATTAAACAACTCCTAAAAGGCTAAATTTGTGAAGTGATAAACTTTTTTTCCAATTATTCTAGATGTTTTAAGGTTGTAAAGGTCCTCACTACAAGCTTTATAGACTTTTCTCAAACAGACATGAACATTTTCACACTTTTCCCTCTTGTTTAAACTCTCAAAGTTCAAACTTTAATAGAAAAGTACGTTCAGTTTTATAGAATCAAAAGAAAGATCTGATCACGTTTGAAGATTTATGTTAATTTTGCTAAGTGAATGTTTTCTGTACAGGAGACACAGCATGGAGGCAGTTGATTGACAGTGGTTTACAGCCAATCAGAGGGGGGGGCAAGTCCATATTTCAGAATCAAACGTGCACACGCTGATGTTTGTGTGCATTCTACAGAGCAAAAGTCATAATCCAGTCCTCCTGATCTCTAGTTGGGTCACATTTCTTTTATCCTTGGCAGCTTTCCTGCTCCTAACCTGTTTGGCAGATTTTTGTTTTTGCTTTCAGTCTCACTTTATTCATTATGGTGAGTAATTATGGCGACTGGAGGTTGTTTCTGGTTAAAAAGCAGCTGATTGAGCCTCTCAGTGGAGAACTTTAGAGTCTAAGTGAGTCAAAGAGGAGGTGTTAAAGACATAAAGTGTTTTCTTTAAGACTGGGGGGATAAATCTGCTGAAAGAGTGAAGCCCCTCTGCATTAAGAGCAGTTTTACCTTTTGTTTTGATGCTAGCGCAGCAGGTGAGCACATTAGCTAATAGGTTGCTGAGCAAAAAAATGCAGCATCATGATGATCTTTAACCCTGGAGAACTCCAGAGCAGGTTTCTGTTGGGATTTTTATGGTAATTTGTTTGTTTGTTTTGGGTCGCAGTAATCAATAGCAGCCAAAAATATTAAGTACAATTAATAGAAGAGATTAAAAAATATATTAATACAATGAAACAAAGGCAAATATCACCTTTTTTTGTTTTTTTAGGCAGCACTTGACATTTCCCCGAGTCATCTGACAATATGCGATGACTCAAGGAATCAAACAGACAATTTTTTCTGTTTTTTTAAATTTTTTTATTTTATTTTTTATAATAAATGTTATTAGATAATGGGAAATCAAAAATGAAAAACAATATCTGGCTCAACAACATCTTGTTAATCATATGGCATCACCTACTGTAAAACATTTTGAAAAAGATTAAAACTAACAATTTGTAAAGGTTAGTGGTGGTTTTGATCCAGGCTGAGTCAGAATTTGCATCTCTGGAGTTTTGACAATAAAGTCCCATTTGTTATTATAAGTCAGAGGTTTTTTCATAGTTTATCTAGGGGGTGCAACTTATCAGTTGTGACTTATTTGTGATTTTTTTAAGCATAAATAATCTCATATATTTGTTATTTTTCCCACTTTTGCTGCTAAGAACCACTAGAAGGCGCTGTATGTGTTTATCAGTATGTGCCACAAACAGTGATTGAAGAAATGTCGTCCAAAACAAACAGGGAGGAGAATCTGATTGTTTTCCTATTAAACTTTAACATTTATATTATTTTCGTCTAAATATTTTTCTTTTTTTATTTCGGACTAATGCGGGACAGAAACACTGGGTTACAGACAGAAGAACTGGTAAAAGCAAAAAACTTGAGCATCTAGTTTATGAAAATATTTTTTGATAAGCATCGAAAATCCTGGTTTGGTGGATTTGTTCTGAAACGTCAAATTTTTCTCCTAATAGTGCGACCTATATATGGTTTTCTTCTTCTTGATTAGACCTTTTTTCCTCCTGCGACTTATAATCTACAGACAGTATAATTTCCCTTTTTTAAGTTTGAGTTTCTTCCTTTTTCAACCAGTTTGACTTCCATGCTGATTGTGTCAAAGTGCTGCAAAGGGATCCGGTTTTCAGCGGTAAAGCGTTTCCTGCTGATGTTTGGCATCTCGCATTCCTGCCCGGCAACACTTGGCAGCTGGATCATTACGTTCTACCGGCGAGCTCGAAGTTTGTCGGGGCGGGGCGGTTCCGACTGGCCCTCTGTAAATGGACTGTAACCTCTCATCAGCAGAAGGAACCAGCGTGATTCTGCTGATAAAACAAAAGGAAAACACCATTTTAGGGTCAGTCTGGGTTGTGTTTGAAACCTTTACTGGCCCGGTTTCAGTTTTCTAAAACATGGAGCCACAAAAAGGGATTGTTAACCAACATTTCACATTTGATTTGTTTTAAGTTTTTCAGATGTTTACAGTGAAAGAATTATTAAGAAAACGGAAATTAATTAAACAAATATTTACACAAATTTCTGCCCAGCAATGATTGGAGACTGGAAATGAAGCCACTTCTGTGGTTTCACACAATAATTCTCTTACAGTGAACAAAACAAAGGCTGGCTAGTACGTATCAGGAACGATCCCAGGATTCCAAATTTCTCTGGAGAAGTTTGAAGCAACCTTTACTTTGGGAGGACATGCCCATTAAATCTGAAATAAAGCATGAAGACATGAAGCTTTGAGGATAAAATTTACTTTCGATCCTGAAGAAACGTCTGGTCCAATGAGCTCCAAGGCTTAAAAACAAGAGGAAAGTCCGCCTAGACTGTATAAGAGAACTGGACCGAGTGAGTGTGATGTCATCCCAGCACATCGGTTTACTTCCAGCTCCAATGAAATAAAGTCAACTCAGTTGCCATTTATTTTGTGATACAGACACCAGTGAATGGTCCAAATCGGTCTCAGTCATCGTTTCCATGGCAACCACACTTGGTAAGCAGGTGGAGCTTGTTGGAAGGCCACGCCCCTATCACTTAAAAATGATTCTGTCAATTAAATGCTTTAAATATTCAACATTAGACGAGCTACTTTCATCGAAGCATCTGATTGGTCTGCTGGAATAACGTCTATTGAAGAAAAAACGTCATGCAAAAAAATAAAAAAAATATTTTTTAAAAAGTATCACAAGCAAGAATTGTTTTTCTGACAAATAGAATGACTGAATAATAGCTATTTATTTCTCTATGAAAGTCTATGGAATTTTGGCTTCTTCGATATTTCCTGTTTGGGATACAAGGGGGAGGAGTCACTTAGTCCAGTTGTCATATACAGTCAATGGTTGGACCTCATAGAAAGTCTGCTATAGAAAACCTCTGCACAAAGGTGGAGAGGGTAGTATGTCCAGGTCTCTATATACAGTCCAAATAGCAGTACACTTTATACATTAAAAGACTCTGTAGTCTTTATTGCATACATTTTTCACATGTCGTTTCTGATCTTTAAAGTCTGCTTCGTTATCTCTAGTTTTATTTTGGTAACTTGACATTTTTACGACCCGTAATTACTGTTACAGCATGTAAATACGTTTTATCGCGATTAATTTCCCGGTGAACTTTTGACATTGTGCTCTTTTGAACTGTGCCAGTCAAAGGGACGGAACAGCTGATTGGTCAATAGAAATGTTCTCATCTTCTCTCCCAGGAATCAGGGTCTTGTTTATTTACCGAGTCTGATCTTTGGAACAGTCCGGCTGAAGGACCGCTCCAGTAACCTGTTGTCGTGACATGAAGACTGTGGCTTCATGAATCTGTGTTATTGTTTTAGTGTGTGTTTAATAGGCAGAGTTTGTGTGTTTTATTGTGTTATTAGTAGCCTGGCTGATATATGAAGTCAATAATGGACTAAATGAAGAGTGGGAGTCTGCTGAGCTGCTGCCTGGCTCACCTCTGCTGAAGCTATGCGATATGATTTAGCTGCAGCGTTATTGTTTTCATTTGCTTGTTTCATTAGGAGAACAGCCACTGTAGATGCCAAACGTCAGGGAGTGTTTTCTAATTGCGTCCGCCAAGAGGCAGTTTAAACGATGGATGTAATCCTGAGTAAGAACACAAATGGTCTCTGGACCACAGTGGGTCAGTCACATGCTGGTTTCTCATGCTGCCAAGAGGTGTCCTGTTGGCTCCAGCATCAATCTGTCTGTTTGGATCTGCGTGTTTCCCTCTTTGAGCGTCGCCGTTGTGTCTCTCGCCCTCAGAGTTGACTCCTCAGGAGACTCTGCTCCATTTCTCGGCGCGCCGAGGCCTCGTTCGGGTGATGCGGTACTTGCTGCGGCAGCCTGGAGCCAGGGAAGCCCTTGGCCTGGCCAACAGAGAAGGCCTCACTCCCTCAGATATTGCAGCATCTCGAGGCCACGAAAGCCTCGTTGAGCTTCTCGCACAGTAAGTAAACATTTTTTTTCATATCCAACGAGGCAGTCTGATATATTTTGATAAACTTTGTATATATATATTTTTTGAAAGACCCACTTCAATGAAAATAGTGTTTTTGTTGTTTTAACATGTTCTTATGGCATTTTTCAGTTTATGGAGGACATATATAAAGAATTAAGTATTTTCTATATATATATGTCCTCTATAAAAAGAAAAATATAATTCTTTATTCATTTGTTCATTTAGCTTATTTGTTTTGGAAGAATATCTAGGCCTCCCTCTGTGGTGTTTTCAACACTCCAATGCATCTATACTTGGGAATTTCCAAGCAATTGAATGTGAATATAAAACCTCTGCTTTGAGTCTGTTTTTTCCTCGTCTTCCTACCTTTTTTTAACCTTAAAACTGTCCCTGAGTGTTTGTTTTGCTGCTTTTTTGTCCTTAAAGTTTTAAAGAAGCAGCAACCACACCACACACCTCTCCTTCTCCTCTCCTCCACCAAACTTCCACAGGAGATGTGTCAGGAAGGAGGGGCACATCACCAGACAAAATTATGATTATGTTAAAATTTTGAGTTATTTAATTTATGGTTTTAATTAGTATTTTTTTTTTTTTTTTTTTTTACATTTCACACAAAACGAGTGGTGTGTTAGACTGCTAAAAAGAAAAAAAAATCATTACAATTTGGTGCCCCTTCCAGCAGATGGCAGCCTAGGCAGCCGCCTAGCTCACCTATGCCCTGGCTGGGTGGGACTCAAGCTGCCTCCTCTGAGCTCTTAGCAACAGGGAGAGAGAAGGGGGCGGGGTTGCTCCACACCAGCAGTCCCGCCCACATCTCAAAGGTGAACTTCTAATGATTTTCTGCTGCTCTGCAGAAATTATGTCCTTTGTCCTTTATTTGGGCTAAAAGCGGCACAATCCTACTTAAAAGACCCCTGGGAATGCTTTGAAAATAGATCAATAGATGATCGAAGTGGGACTTTCACATCTTCTTGCATAATGTAACAATGATAATGTACAATAAGATTACTGAAGAAATGTGTAAAGCTTTGGTGAATTTATCACTTGTGTTTATCAAAAGTGGACAGTCGTTTTTTTGTGCGGTGTGATTAGACGCAAATGTTAAACGCAGCAAAAATTCTTGCACTGTTTTTGACCTCCCCATATGTTTTGTTACCCCATAAACCACAGTATGCATAAAAATACAAATAAATGAATGAATAAACGAACCAAACAATGTTTTTATCTGGATGCGTGCGTAAATGCTGGACAGGTGTTGTTTTTTCCTCTATAGATACTGTCACTTTTCTCTTCAAAAAGCCTCCGTCATTCTCACAAAGCATGCATTCTCAGTCATCTAAGTACAGATTTGGTTGCCCCCTCTTTGATTGCAGTGTCTTTTGTCTCTAGGAACAATAGAAGTGTTCAGATAACCTCACCATGAAGCCCCGCTGCTTCCCCGCTCGGCTCCCTCATAGTTGAGGGCAAATAGAAATGTTGTGGGCTCGACAGTATTGTTCCAGAGGAATCCAGGCGGATGGGGAGGCTGCACTGCCGCACAAAAGCTTCTGTCGAGCGTCTTCTGACCTCCGGCAGCACCTCTCCAGCATCTCGTTTGGCACAGCTTTCCTCCAGCCCAAACGCTCTGACACTTTTTAAAGCCGGTCGAGCGCTCCGACGTGCTCTGTTTGAAGTTTTGAAGGCACAATAGTGAGACAAATGAGGTCAAATCCGCTCATTCCTTTGTAGTGAAACATTACATTTCATAGGGGGAACGCTGCGTTTTTAGTACATGAAATGAGACGCAGCTTAAAGTCCTCTTTTAAGTGGTGAAGACTTCCACTCTGTGTGTTTTTGTTACAGACTTAAATGGGAGCTTCTTCAGTTTTAAGTGTTGCTTTAAAGCTCCCAGCTCCGTCTTTATGTGTTTATAATTTCATTTAGCTCATGAGAAGTGAAGTCACTCTCTGCCTGGCGGGTGACCTCAGCCCTCCAGGCTTCAGCGCTGAAGCAATCCGCCCAGGATTACGCAAACAGATCTGCTTCACTGGGAGCTGCTAGCTCTCACAGCGCTATCTCCTTCAGAAGACGGACTGTACACACTGTAACGGGCGGGAAAACTCGCCAAACAGGAGTTTCCTGGAGGTTCTGTACCGCCGGATGCGTTTTGCCGTGTTTTGCTGTGTTTTTGTCAGACCGGCTACAACATCTGGATCTTTCTTCTCCTGTTTACTTCAGGGCGGACGGGGAGATTGAGGCCGTCCAGCTGCCCTGTGCGGACGCCCGGGTGGTTTGCCACCTCCCCGCGCTGAACACGCACACTCTGACGGTGAGCTCCACCGGCGCCGCCCCCACCCTGCAGACCAGCACGGAGCAGCTGCTTCACCTGGTGTCTCATCTCCAATCGGAGGTGAGTCCTGCTCCATCATCCATGGATCGTTTTCCTTGTCACTGCCCTCACTGTGTGAATACTCAGTAATTCATTCACACTATAGTGATTCTCCTGCTCCTTTCTGTGCGTTTTTCAGCAGGTCGAAACTCAATCACACTTTTAGCTATTTCACAAATCTTGGTATCAAAACGTTCAGCTTGTTCAGGACATTACTGCTTGTATTTTTGGTATTCATTAACTTGATAGATTTTAAAATATTGAGCAAAATATTCCCCATAGGAGATGAATGACAAAGTCTTCAAATTCTAAAATTTCAAGAAGATTCAACAAGCCTTTGAATATATTCATGGGCTATGTTTCTATCTTTTATAGCAATTTTGGAGTTTAGCTGATATTTAGCAACATGCTAACGTTTTTTGCTAATATGTTATCTGCTGAGATTCTTGTAGGCTAATTTAGATTTTAGCTTCTATCTTAGCAACATGCCAACCCCTTTGACTAATTTAGTTTACTGATGAATTTTAGGCTATTTTGGAGTTCAGCTAGTATTTAAGCAATGTGCTAGCTTTTTTTTTTTTGGCAAATTTTGCATCTACTGTGGTTTCTTATGCTAGGTTGGAGTTTCACTTATATTTTAGCAACAGGCTAGCATTGTTGACTTTTAGTTTACTGAGCTAGTATTAAAGCAATGTGCTAGCATTGTTGGCTAATTTGGCATCTACTGAGGTTTTTTATGCTAGTTTGGTGTTTAGATAATATTTTAGCAACATGCTAACATTTTTGACTAATTTAGTTTACTGAGAAATTTTAGGCTATTTTGAAGTTTGGCTCGCATTAAAGCAGTGTGCTAGGTTTTGTTTTTTTTTTGTTTTGTTTTTGTTTTTTTTTGTTGTTTTTTTGCTAATTTGGAGTTTAGCTAATATTTTAACAACATGGTTTCATCATGGTTTTTGACCAATTTACTTTACTGAGAAATTTCAGGCTATTTTGGAGTTTTGCTAGTATTTAATCAACAAGCTAGCTTTTTTGGCTAATTTTGTTTCTGCTGAGGTTTTTTTTTATGCTATTTCGTATTTTAGCTTCTATTTTAGCAACAGTAATGCTTTTGACTAAAAACTTAACTTTTAAGTAATGTTTACTGAGGAATTTTAGCCTATGATCAATGAGCTAGCAATTTTTTCTGTCTAATTTGGCATCTACTGAGGTTTTTTGGGGGCTAATTTGGAGTTTCGCTCATATTTAAGCAACACATTAAATATTTTTTTCTAAATTCTCATGTATTAGGGATTTTAAGCAACTTTACTACACATTTTTCAGAAATTTAGGTCAACTTCAGTGCTCTTTCATAGTTCTTTAACAAAACTTTTTAAAATTTTACATTTTGCAAACAGCTTTTGCATTTTCAGAAATTAAAGTAAATTGTGTCACCATTTTCAGCAAAAAGCTTTAGCATCTTTACCGACTACTTTCAGAAAAAATCATTCACACTAGCATTATCCCAGGTAATGCAACTTTTCTAGTTATTTTAACCTTTCAGCTTTCAGTTTGTGTAACCAGTGGAACACCTTATGCAATCACAGCGCCGGTTCTTGATAAGACTAACAGGTCCCTCTCTTGTTATTCTGTGCAGGGACGGTCTGTTCTGGAGCTGCGTTTGGGCTCTCTGCACACGGCTGCAGAATGTTGTGAGGGCGTGGAAGCAGCCTGTCAGGAAAGACTCCAGCCGCCTGCTTCAGATCTGGAAGGCCCGGAGGCCGAGGAGAGCGGGGGAGCCGACTGCAGCGGTACTGTACCCGGGAATGCAGAGACAGACTTTTGCACAGCTTCAGAGATCCACGACCCCCAGGAGGACAGGGCGGGTCTGGGTTTGAACTCTGAGGGAGAGCCCTGCCAAACAGAGGAGGAGGAGGAGGGAAGGGAGCAGCCTGCGGTCTCCAGCCAGAGCTTGGGTGACGACAGCAAAGGAACAGTGGGTGAGGCCGAAAAGGAAAGAGACTCTGCAGGAATCCCACCAGCAGCAGTGGGCTGTGGTAAACAGGCAGAGGAAGACGATAAAGGGGAGGCTGAAAGCCGGCAAGATCTGGGAAAAGAGCAGGAAGCTGACGAAGGAACAGAGGAGAAGAACTTCACTGATGTAACAGAGACCGGCAGGGAGGGAAAGTCTCCAGTCATGGGGTTGTCCCATTCGTCAGAGGACTCTGACTCTGAGGTGACGGAAAGAGAAGATGTTGACAAACAAGAAACGAAACTCCTCCCAGATGTTGGTGACATAGAGGAGGAGGAGTCAGCAAACGCAGTCCCAAGTGACCTCCCCAGCACACCACTTACAGGCTGCGGTGATGTAAACGCGGATCCTGAATCTGTCTTGATAGAAGGCCTCCACGAGGGGGAACCTCCGCCAGACATAAACAGCCAAGAACAAAAGCAGGAAACAGCTGGCAGGGATTACTCAGCGCAGCAGGAGTGGCCTCTGGCTTCAGAACCTGATTGTCATTCTGGGAGTTGTTCTGGACCGCGGAGCAGCGAAGAGCCGGACGAGGACGAACTTCTTGAAAGCGTGGATTCAAGGACTCCTGGGGATTTGTCACAGACTGATCAGTCCGCCGAAGAGATGCCGTCTAAAAGGCAGACGGGACAGGAGCACGGCCTGTCCAGCGACGAGGACGAAGGCAGTTTTAGGTCGTTTGGAAGTTCGTCGACGGAATTGTTTCACCCCAGTCAGGACGGCGTCTCCGTGGAGGACGGCGGCGTTCCTTTAAGCACAGAAGTCCTTGAAGAAGGCAAGTCCAAGAACACAAATGATCTGCAACATCCGGATGTCAGCGCAGACGCAGCTGCAGACAGCAGTCCGGATGGCATCGAGCCTGCACTGCAGCTGTCGAGCAGAACTCAGACTTCAGAGGATTTGGGTCCTAAAAGCACCGAAGAGCCGGACCCAGAAGGTTTTATAAAGGATTTAAGTTCAGATTTAGTGAGCGAGGAAAGTCCAGGAGCGCAGGGAGACCCGAATGTAGAAGAATCAGAGGAGATTCTGTCTGAACAAAATGCATCCGTCAGTGAAGTGAGAGCTGAAGGAGATGATCAGCCAACTGTGGTGGATACAGACGCACAGAAGCCCGACCTGAACGAATCGGAGGAGACCGCAGACCAGGGTTCTCCTGAGGATCCGTCACAGGATGCAGAGGAACCCTCATGTGCCGTTGATAATGTGGAAGTGGAGCCGCCAGCTCTCACCTGCGAGGCACCAGCAGAACCTGAGAACCAGATGTCTGAAGACACGAGCGTGACTGGAGCGGCGGAGAGCTGCAGCAGCACAACTCAAGGTGGGTAAACTGGGATTTACATCCAGGTTCTACACAGACGTGCATCACAGAGCAATGTGCTTGTCAAAATGAAAATGGTGTTTTTGACATGTTCTTGAGGCATTTGTCTGATGATGGAGAATATATTGATCCCACTGATTAGTCAACATAAAACAACAGATAATACAATAAATAACACAGTGAAGTGTCTATGGCCTGTTGTAGATTCTAATTCAGGGATCTGCTACCTTCAACACTAGAGCCTCGTTTCTACTGAGCAGTCCGGACCATTCCCCTCTTGGCTGGTTTAGAATGATCCGGGTAATTCAAGTGAGCATTTCGTTTGGGCCACCAAAGCTCATGCGGGGTGTTGACCGATGACGTAGCTGTGCGTCAAAACGGTGTGACTACAGCAACGAGGCGCTGAATCAGAAATTAAAAAGATAACCGCGGAGGATAATTATAATCCGGAGCAGGTGTTTATTATGGACGCAGAACCGTCTATTGTTCTGAATTAAAAAGAAGAATAAACTCCATGTTGAGCAATACTCAAATGTTCTTCAATAAATGTTCACGATTGGACGTGTAACGGATATTCTTCGGCTGCGGGGGTTGGGTGAGACGGAAACGGGGGAGAGGTCTTCGTAGTCGTGGATTCGCCGTGTCTCCGGTCCCCAACCCCCACGAATAAAGGGGAATACCGTATGTATTATGTATTATTCTCAGAAGAAGATTGCAGGAGGCAAGGAAGAATACAGATGAAAAGAGGACAACAGTTTTGGTTTGGTTCTGAGTCGGGAAAAGTGCTCGTCGGACGCTTGCTGTTGTCCTAAAACCTTTCCGCCAATCAATGGGTTTCATCGTGTGACGACAGAAACTCCGCCCTAACGAGGTCAATTTTTCTGTGGACCTACGACCAACGGAGGACCAGAAATGGTCCTGCTTAACAGCTCCATTTTCGTAATGGAAATGCTCAAAAGCCCGGTCTGGCCCGATCTGGACCGCTCATTGGAAACGAGGTTTAAAAGAGCTGTTTGGTCCAGTTTCTTACTGACCAAAAACTAAAAAGAGCTGCCACTTAACTGTTTAGAAAAATGTGCTTTAATCATGCTTATATGACCATTAAGCCATTCGTCTAGAAAATATTAAATATTTAGAATCAGAACAGGGTTATATTTTTCCATAAATGACAACTTTAACTAAATTAAAAACCTCCTGCTGCAACAGATTTACAAGAAAACCAAGTCAAACATGGCGTTTTCCCTTATTATGAAAACACTTTGTACTATTGTGCAGCATGGATTAGAATATGTGCTCAACTTAACTAACACATTTATTTTTTATCTAAATTGTCAGGATTTTTCTAAAAGAGAAAAATGGAGGAATAAATGAGTGGTCCTGTTATTACCTGATCTGTATGTGGAACTCTATTGGTTGCACCGCTCACTCCGCATGTGTGAACCATACCTCACTTCCGCTAAAACATCTTTTATGGTAGTAAAGTTACGGTTGTGTCACTTTCGAGTATGTCTTCGGATGTTAACAACAAAAATAATCTCTTACAATGTTTATATAACACTGAAAATGTTTATCATAGTAAAATTGTTTACTTTAATGTTAAAAAAAAAAAAAACAAAAGGAAAAAAAAACATTAATTATTAGGACCGCATTATTGTATAGAAGACGACAAAAGTTCTTCTTTTTCTGTTTCGTTAGACGGCAATTTATTCCTTAAGAGGATATGGCGCCATTTACTGACACTGCATTAACTTTGTTAACACAGACTCCAACATCTGTAATAAAAACTCTTTCTAATTATACAGTGTTGAATTTGGGCAACGTTCTTTTATTTCTCCGCGCTATAATCCAGTCAGGAGATGCTCTCTGTCGTTGAGAAAAACATAAATTCTTGTGATCACGGAATTACTGTTGGGAAATGATCATGTTGTAAAGAAAGGAAGTGACGATGGAGTTCCGCGTACAGATCAGGTAGTGACAGGCTCCATGTGGCTCTAGAGTCTCAGGTTGCTGACCTGATGGTTGAAGGGAGGAAGGATCAATGAACGCGCTCCTTCCTGCAGCGAGGATGGTTGGTCCAGTGCTGCTCAGTGCCCCCACCGTCTCATGCGAAATGGGAATTCAGATTCCAGTTTCCATCGCATCCTCCTCTTGCACACTGTAGGGGACATCCTAGTAGGGAGCTGGATGTCTGTGCCAGTTTTTCAATCCTCTTCCTGTTCCTGTCGGCACATCCGCCCCTTATAAACACACTCCAGAAGAAGGCAGATGCAACAACACCAGCATAGAAAGTCGTCTTGGGCCCTTTTTGTTCAGGACATCTGTTTCAGTCCTTCAGTCCAGTCTGGTATTGAAGTAAAAACCCAGGTGTAAAAAAATTAAGATCAAAATTGCATCTCTGAGTATTCCTTTAATGAAATCAATGTGAAAAAGTACAGTTTGAAAAAGAGCCTTTTTTGAGACGTAGCAAATACTTTGGGCGGGCCAATAGCTCCCTGCTCTGAGCTCTCAGCAATGGGAAGGGGGGCGGAGTTACTTTGTGCCAATGGTCCCGCCCACAACTCTTAGGTCAATTTCTAATGAAATACTACCGCACTGCAGAAACTATGTACTAGAAAACGCCACAGGTTTATTGATTTTAGCCAAAAACAGCATCATCATAACTAGAAAAATGCATTACGTCTGTTTGAGAAGTGGTTGATCCGTTTGTTATGGACACAGTACTGTTGCTGCCTCACTTCATGCTGACCTGCTGGGAAAACCCCAAAAAATAAAAACGAGCCTCTTAGCTCTTTAGTGTCTCTAATACTCAGGGCCTCATTCTGTCAGCAGCAGTCAGGGTTCTATTTACTCATTTGTAGGTCTCTCTTGCATGTTGTAGAACAGAATATCACTACGGTCGCATTAGCAGTGCATGTTAGCAGGTCTCAGATGCTCAGCAAAACAAACAGCGGCGGCGGGAGCGAGCGGAGAGCAGGAAGTGAGACTCGGGGCTTCTCATCTTCAGGCGAACTCGCAGCACTCCTCTGTCTGCAATTTTCACTCATCTGAAATGATTGCGCTGCACCCAAGTCCAATAAAGAGAGGTCGGGGGGGCAAGGCTGGTGCTGTGCGTCACTCAAAGTGGCGTGTCGTTATGAGTCGGAGGATGTATTTACAGCATGACGGCAGTAATGTCACCGCCGAGCCACGGCCGTTGTTTCCTCAGCCCTCGAGGATCTGAGTTCATTTCTGTTCTTTTAGCTACATTAGCTTTCAGTTTAGCTATATTTAGTCTCTGGGTTGTTAAAACAGATTATTTACAGAAAAAAACAATATTTTGTTTTTCTTTTAATACATGTGTATTGCTAAATAGGCATAAATTTGTGCTAAGTGGGGATAAATGAGTTTTTTTTTAAAACTTTATTGAAAATAAACATATTTACAGAATTTATGTATGAATGCATCCAAAACAAAGTAGTGAACATGATGTTTTCTACATAGAGTTATTACAGGAAAGGACATGCGAATCAAAAATAACAAGAAAAAAAAAATATTACTCATCAAACAGTAAAGTACAAAGCTCCACTGTATATGGAAAACTTTTTGGGATCAAAGTTGATGAAATTAAGCTGTGAATTAAAAACAATGGAAAAAACATTCTTGTTCTGCAGCCGTGTATATAAAATTTTGTTTAAAAAAGTATTTAATTAATTAAATTTGATGCTTTTAACATCGAAGGTAAAAAAATAGTTTTCTTTTAGAGTACTTATATGGTAATAAGTGGTATTAAGTTATCAAGAGTGTTAAAAAAGTACATTTTGGGCACTTCTTCCCAGTACTTCAAAGGTAGTTTCTATGTACTTACCACTATCTTGTTACACATGGTGAATATCATGAAACATACAGTTTCATCGAGTAAATTCAAGGTATTTTATTTCTATTATATGTGGTAAATACCACAGTAGACACATTATCTCAACATGTAAATACCCCAGCGGGTAAAATAAAGATACTCTTCGGCTTCCATGTAAGTTTGAATCAAATAATGCCACCTAAATACACAGCAAGTACCTTCAGCCCTAGAGTACTATCTAGGGTGATTTTCACCCGAGCAAAAGTATTTGCATGATTTTCAATATGTTGGATATTTCTGAGTCTCATGGGTCCCTGGGTAAAGTCATACACGTCCCAGGAATGGGAGGACCAAAGATCAAGTCTCCAGTATCATTTTTTCTTTTTTTTTTTTTTAAGAATTTTTTTTTCTCAAATTCCTAATTTTTCAGTAATTTTCAAGCATGTTTTTAGGATCTTCCTATATTCTAATAGTTCATATACTACAATTCAAAACAAATGAAAACTACTCTAATTTATCACGTGTTGTCATATTTTTATCTATTTTTTATGACAAATACTTTTTATTAGGTATATTATATCGGATAAAAATTACCTGGGAAAAGTGAAGGTGTAACTTTTAATAGTGAAAGTGTTCTAGAGTTAAGTACCCAGAGGGTACATCAAAGTGCCAAGTAAATGTCTCTTCTGTATTCTCTAAGTACCGTACTGCATTCCTAGTAATTATATGTTTGGAGTTTATGCCACTATTCATTTTTATTTTTACAATTTATAACTCTTTCCAACTGGTTCCAGAGAATTCACAGTTATGGTAAAAGTGAAGGACAGATTGAACTTTTGCTAGGTGTCTTGCCCAAGGACACTTCGACACATGAGCGGGCAAAGCAGGAATTGAATCATCTGATCAGGAATCGACCGCCCTACCGCTGCACCACGGCAGCCCATATAAAATACATTTTTTAAAATAAAATCCCCCTAACATGCTATTGAAACAAAAACAAAAAATGGGGGAAAAAATCTGTAAAATCAAGTTAAAATACGAGAAAATATCTGAAAAATATGTTATAGCAAAATGAAAAAGTTGAGTTTAAGTTTTTACTTTCAAAAAATCCTCCGTGGCTGAAGCCCTGTTTTCCTTAGACAGCTCATTCCACAGGGCGGGATTTTGTTCTGTCGATACGATGCATATCATGATACGTATCATGATACTTTTTTTTTTTTTTTGCACATTTGAACTTAGATCGGAGGTTAAGCCTCTTGAGATGCAACATCTCATTTTCAATAGGCTCCTCTTTAAAAAACAAACAAAAAAAAATGAGAAACACAGATGATACAATATGTATCGTGATATTTCCCAAGACTGTATTTCAGTAATTCTGAACCTTTTGCTGTGAAGTTCAGCAGAACTTCGCTGACAGCATTTTGACTGAAGCTCTGTGCATGACCCGCTACGTAGCTTCACTCGTTTGTATCTGAGCCATAACGAAGCATCACAAACCATGTTTTTAGATGATACTGGCAGCAACGAGTCACAGAGTTTAGGTTTGGTACCCATCTAAAAAATAAATCTAAGTAGTACACGTCTAATAACGGTAAAAACCACAAGACGGACACTTAACACAAGCTGGTTCTCCTGAGATCTTGATGTTGTTTTGGTTGCAGGGTCAGTGTGCTCTGCTGCCAACTAGTGGTTGGAGGTTTAGGTGAAAAACTTAATGACAATCATAAATAAATACTCGTAAAAATATTGGAATTTAAATTGATACCAAATGAAAATCATGGAATATTGCCAAATTGATTTTTCCCAACACCCCTATTAACCAATAAGATAAAAACAGTCATTATAAAACCTACAGTCATTATCAATAAATATATAAATGTGGTTATTCGCATATTTGTTGGATTTATGTCATATTTTATATATTTCTTTAACTTTATTATTAATACAAAATATTTTTGGTAAAACCACGCTCCATCCCAGTTGATGCTACTTTAGTAAGTGGTTGAATCCGTGCTGGTGGACTGATTGCATGGTCTTGTGTGCATGTTTTCAGGCGACGGCGAGCCTGGAAGTGCTGGAAGCGCTGCGGGAGAGGAGGAAAACGCAGCAGAGGAGGCAGACGTCTCTGAGGTAGGACGAGCGTCTCTGTTGGACCTGTCAGCTGGCAGCTTTGGCTCTGATAGTAATGCATCCAACATCCATCTGTGGTTGCTGAAGCTTAAAAAAAAAAATAAATAAATAACTGGCAACTTTTGGAGAAGAATGCTGAAAAATGCCCACTCCAGAAAAAATGGTGTTTTTAGTGTTCTGAACACATTCTTGTAGCATTTTTCCGATGATGGAGGACATATACAGGGAGTGCAGAATTATTAGGCAAATTAGTATTTTGACCACATCGTCCTTTTTATGCATGTTGTCTTACTCCAAGCTGTATAGGCTCGAAAGCCTACTACCAATTAAGCATATTAAGTGATGTGCATCTCTGTAATGAGAAGGGGTGTGGTCGAATGGCATCAACACTCTATATCAGGTGTGCATAATTATTAGGAAACTTCCTTTCCTTTGGCAAAATGGGTCAAAAGAAGGACTTTACAGTCTCCAAAAAGTCAAAAATAGTGAGATATCTTGCAGAGGGATGCAGTACTCTTGAAATTGCTAAGTTTCTGAAGCGTGATCATCGAACAATCAAGCGTTTCATTCAAAATAGTCAACAGGGTCTCAAGAAGTGTGTGGAAAAACCAAAGCGCAAAATAACTGCCCATGAACTGAGAAAAGTCAATGGTGCAGCTGCCAAGATTCCACTTGCCACCAGTTTTGCCATATTTCAGAGCTGCAACATCACTGGAGTGCCCAAAAGGACAAGGTGTGCAATACTCAGAGACATGGCCAAGGTAAGAAAGGCTGAAAAATGACCACCACTGAACAAGACACACAAGATGAAACATCAAGACTGGGCCAAGAAATATCTCAAGACAAATTTTCTAAGGTTTTATGGACTGATGAAATGGGAGTGAATTTTGATGGGCCAGACAGATGGGCCCGTGG